>NC_084525.1:16542419-16842419 GCF_024500275.1 Phycodurus eques
TGATATGCCAAAAATGATGCAATTGTACCGTTCCAATTCAATTGTCAATCCACATAATGTTTGTTTAGCCTCTCTTAAAAGACAATATATAAATAAACGTTTGAGTGCATGTTAATTTAGGTAGGGTATTACACTTGTTAGTTCGAGCCCAATGGCAATGTTGCCCTCATAGCCCTGACCTGGAAGACATACTGTACATGCCCTCATACTGCGATACAAACAAAGCCCCCGGGGTGTTTCTTACAACCTGGGCACAGCCTAATGGGGTGTTCATGTCTACTTTCATGTGTGTGCGTGTGTGTGTGTGTGTGTGCGCGTGTGCGTGTGTGTGTGAGTCTGTGTGTTTCACATTTTGTGCGAAGTCACTAAGTACTGTCATCCCTAGGTTCTATTCTTGGCACACGGGCATCAACATATGCAGGACTTGATGACCCAAAGAAACAGAGAAACAGATATGTTGGTGTTTTTCCCTTTCTGGCTTTTGTAGGAAGAGGCAGGATCAAAATGTGTCAGTCACAGGCTGAGGGCTGAGTTTGGCAAAAGCCAACTGTTAGTTTTTATTAAACAGCAATCAAAATTTTGTTTAGTGATCAAAACACACTTGATACATTTCATTCTCTTGGATCCAGATGAATTTCTGCATCTAATAAGTAATAACCAACTAAAAATAATTTAAAGTTAGCATCAGTTCAGTGGGCAAATTATTAACCAAGCATATGTTTTTTTTTTTTTTTTTGGTTGTTACGTGGAGTAAGAGTATTCACAAAGAGTTAAATTTTAAGGATATTCTTCCCCCATAGTTTTAAAGTTTTACTCATCATGTTGATGTAGACGTTTAAGAATGTTAGCGTTAGATGCTAATTACCTTTACATTATATCTTTGTCATTTTTAGTTTTTACAATTAACCCTTGTTAACTTATTCCTACACTTGCGTGACAGTTAATAAAGTTATAATGTTACACCAAACCAAACCAGTAGGCTACAGTTATTAAAGGTTCAACGATGCTGAAAGTTTTACCTTGGAACAGATCATTTCTAAATTCATTATTCCTACCGAAAATGTGTCAAAAGCAGAGCCAGGTTCAACTGTACTAGATTGTAGCCAATCCATTCACTTATCAATGTCTGTGGTGACTAATCCTTAAATCTTGCTCCTTTGCTGCTCTTGTATAATATTGTTTGAGAATAATTTCAGCAGATTTCATGGATCATTGGACAGTAAATGGGAGAAGCATAAAATTGAGCTTTGACATGACACTCCCGAGTGCTTTGTTCAGATTTGGTACTAAACACGTGCAAATACGCAGGAGGGCGAATGACATATGACATTTTGCGCAGAGCTTGAACTTTAATATTGTGTCATCATCTCCAAAAGTGTCCAGCTTATTATACATCCAATCTGACAGCTGCACTGAACCCCATCCAGGCCATTGGTGGTTAGAGGATGTGCTCTCTGTGTGTACTGATTTTCTCTTCGTGATGTTTTGACATTTTGTCTACTTTGAAGATTCTTTGCTTTGATGTGCGAGAGTGTGTGTTTAGTGGTTTCACCCAATGTACAAAGGTGAAATTGGTCCCCCACCACAGAGTAAAATGGGGACACATTTGGGGGCACTTATAACGACAGCACCTGCTGTGGAAGTAAAGGTCCATTTAGCACCAGCACTGATTCTCAGAATAAAGCACTTGGATGTGAGCATCTGCCTCTTCACAGTCCAAGTCTTGTCCACATACTGTATGCGTGTTTCCCCATTCAAACACAGACACACACGTTGTTGCTCGAACATTTATGAACATCACATGAACACTGAGTTAATGATTGACATACAGTATGTGGTGTGATTTCACATTCATAAATTAAACAGTTTCTTAATGCATAAGGAACACTCTTGTTTGGTATCCCCTTCAGGTGTAAAATGTGATGTCATTTCAAGCTGTGGTCAAATCTGTTGTACTGACTTTATCGCTAATACAAAATGAAAGGTGTTGTGACTGGTCCACCAAAAATATAGACAACAACAACGGTCCTGCTATTATTACAAACCACTGTACTATAAAAACAAATTTGAAGCTATTATTCAACAGAACGTTATTCTGACTTTAACTGTGACAAGTAATGGAAAGTTTATTTTTTGAATTTTATTGTATATTGTACAAGTATGTGGGTCTCCGGAGTGTCTGTAAAGCAATCAAGTGTAAAATTAAACAACTAAGTAAACCTTTTATTAGCTGCCTGATTATGTGTCTGTGAGTAAGCCATTTCAATTTTGCTGAATTGTGATGTCACAATTCAGCTAATTTACATAACACCGCCCCCACACCGAGTTTCTCTGCCCATGACTTTGGATCCAGGCTGGGCGAAGATCTTCCACGTTAAAGCGACCACCAAACTACACTGTCTGAAACACTATGTTAAAGCCAAAACCTAAGTAGAGCTGCACTGAGTTTAGTTAGATGCACAGATTAGCTTTAGCATATGCACATTCATGGATATTCATTGAGGACTCTAAATTGTCAATAGGTGTGAATGTGAGTGTGAATGGATGTTTGTCTATACAGGTATGTGCACTGGCTGGTGACCAGTAAAGGGTGTACACTGTCGCTTGCTCAAAGTCAGATGGGATAGGCTCCACCTCACACGTGACCCTAATAAAGACCAGCGGTAAAGAAAATGTATGTCCGCATTTGATACATTTTGTAAAATTCCATGTTGTGATAAACATAAAGGCATTGTCTGCTTGTACCGATGTGTTTTTTTCCACAGTAACGTTTAAGACACACACACACACACACACACATGCAAACAGACACACACACATCTACACACTCATCTACACACACACACAAACAAGTTTTACAATGTTAATGCAGCAAAATAATTTCAATTAGTTTTTGTAGAGTAATGAACACAAAGCCTTCCATGTGCTTAAACTTGTAGATGGGTTGCACGTACAGTCAAGGCTGATGAGGCATGTAATGAAGAAAGAAAATGAAAGTGGCATGCTAAATAACTTCAGATTTAAGAGTGAATTAAGGCAGCACACATAGCTATAGTATTCTAGGCGAGGCCCAAGCTGTGAAGCGTACATTCACATGATGCATCACCATGGTGATCCGTATCAACACAGCTGAAGTGATAATCCAGTGAAACCGCAAACTATGATAAACTGAGCTTGCTAAGTGTGTCATGTACTTCAGGATGCCGCTGATGAAAAGTATACCTGCAGCACTGTGTTACTCTAAACAAGACGGGCCTTAATATGTAAGCTGGAAGGGAAGGCATGACATTTACACTAGTACGAGTGTTGATGGAGTGACTGAAGACAGGCAGCGAGATGTGGTGTAACACTGAGCTGCTCCTTCAGAGTGACAGCATTCTTTTAATAGAGTTGTAGCTCTTAAGTGGTCCATTCCTGCTGACCTATCTTTGCTCAGATCTAAGATACAATTAAAGAAACCTGCTATAATGTATTTTCCTGACAGTGAGATTCTCAAAAAACAAGTTGTTATATACTTCAGCATTGTGCCTATTTGGCCCATATACAGCGATAAGATTGGGCCTAGTGGAGATCAAATGTCCTTGTATTATTAAAAATCTACCATTTGGATCACTGGTTACTTTATCAGCGTAAAAAGGAATAGATTTATGTATCATAACCTTTATCCCCCCCTAGATTTGGCGGAATAAGGAGAAGAGAAAAGCTGCACTGGCCCTCTTGGCTTGACTTTTATTGTCTCAAATGACAACATATGCAGCGGCACGGTGGCCGGCTGGTTAGAGCGTCAGCCTCACAGTTCTGAGAACCCGGGTTCAATCCCCGGCCCCGACTGTGTGGAGTTTGCATGTTCTCTCAGTGCCTGCGTGGGTTTTCTCCGGGCACTCCGGTTTCCTCCCACATCCCAAAAACATGCATTAATTGTCAACTCTAAATTGCCCGTAGGTGTGACTGTGAGTGTGAATGGTTGTTTGTTTGTATGTGCCCTGCGATTGGCTGGCAACCAGTTCGAACCAGATGAATGTAAAATGTAAAATGCTGCCACCTAGTGTTATTTTTGGCAAACACATTTTTTACTTAAAACTGTTGCAAACCCATTTTAGAAAATCCTCTCCACTGTTTTCCTTTTGTGCTGACAGTTCATATTGATGAGCAAACTAGATAGATAGATAGATAGATAGATAGATAGATAGATATATTTTTCTGTCTTCATTTAGCAGAATTACACAAACAATATAAAACATTTTTCAACAAAACCTTGGAAAAGGGATGGTGCATAGACCAAGGAAGAACCAATTAAATTTGAGTGTGGATCTGGACAAATGTGCATTCATTCACTAATTAAAATTTAAAGGGTGCAGGATGGTACATTTCAAAGGGTCATAAGTGATGAGAAAATTACCTGGAAGCTACATATTAAGCATGTTCAATCTAAAGTAGCATAAAACATTGCCATCATTAACAAAGGCAAAGACAGACAAACAGACTGGAGTCTAGCCCATAAACCACTCTGTGTTTTTGGAAACAACTCTAAGAAATAATTAGTAATTAATGACCCTAAAAAATAGAAATATCAGGAAAAAATGACAAGGAGGGGTGCCTGGAAGACACTAATTCAGTCTTTTTTTTTTTTTTTTTAAATGTATATCACATCTATTAAAATTTACAGATATTATATAATATCAAAAAGCACAACTAATGTACAAGGCCAAAACAACAGAAAAAATTTAAAATCTGTTTTGGAATAGGAAAGGTAATCACCTTGATGACGCCACAACAATAAAATCCATCTCGTCTAACACTCGACGCTGACCACAAAATACCGTGTTAGCTGGCCTAGCTAGCTCGGCTAACGTGTCACTCCGAAAGGACAACACCACTGTAAACTTTGGACTTCTCAATATCCAGTCACTCACAACCCAGGGACATCTCGTCCAGGATCTCCTCCTTGACCGTAAACTGTGCAAAAAGGCATGGAAAGCCAAGACAACACCTAAAATCCATCAATAATCAAACAGCAATCCAGCCCCTTGTCAGTGCAAATGAATATCAGCTGGTTCAGTCCGAATTGCTGGCCTACAAAAAGGTCTCATTGCCAAGGTCAAGACACATCTCATGATGGGTATGAGCAAAGAGCTGACTCGCGAAGTAATTGTTGCTAAACATAACGCTGACATTGGTTACAAGCGCATATCTAAGTTTCTGACTGATCCAGTGAGCATGGTTGGGGCCATAATACATCAGTGGAAAGCCAATCATACCACAATAAACTTGCCTCGATCGGGTGCTCCTTGCAAGATTTCTGACAGAGGACTGCAAAGAATAATCAGAAGAGTTGTCCAAGAGCCAAGGACCACCTGTGAAGAGCTTTAAAAAGACCTGGAATTAGCAGGTACTGTTGTCACAAGGAAAACAGTGAGTAATGCACTCTGCTGCTATGGCCTAGATGCACGCTCACCATGCAAGACCCCATTGCTGAACAAAAAAAGCATGTCAAAGCTCATTTAACATTTGCTGAACAACATATGGACAAGCCAGTTAAATACTGGGAGTATATAGTCCGGTCTGATGAGAGCAAAATTTAACTCTTTGGATGCCATAATGCACACCATGTTTGGAGGGGAAATCGCACTGCACATCACCCTAAAAACACCATACCAACAGTGAAGTTCAGAGGTGGGAACATGATGGTGTGGGGCTGCTTTTCACCTGGTAAACTTCACATTAATGAAGGAAGGATAAATGGGGACGGCACGGTGGTCGACTGGTTAGCACATCTTGCCTCACAGGGTTCAAGTCCCCCGCCTGTGTGGAGTTGGCATGTTTTCCCCGTACCTGTGTGGGTTTTCTCCGGGCACTCCGATTTCCTCCCACATCCCAAAAACATGCATGGTAGGTTAATTGAAGCCTCTAAATTGCCCTAAGGTGTGAATTTGTGCACGAATGGTTGTTTGTTTTCTATGTGTCCTACAATTGGCTGGCGACCAGTTCAGGGTGTACCCCGCCTCTTGCCGGAAGATGGGTGGGATAGGCTCCAGCACGCCCGCGACCCTTGTGAGGATAAAGCGGTACGCAAAATGGATGGATGGATGAATGGGAAAATGTACCGAGACATTCTTGACAAAAATATGCTGCCATCAACGAGGATGATGAAAATGTAACGAGGGTGAACTATTTCAGCAGGATAATGAGCCAAAACATACTGCCAAGGAAATTCTCACTTGGTTTCAAAGAAAAAAAATAAAGCTGCTAGAATGGCCCAGCCAATCACCTGACTTGAATCCAATCGAAAAGAAATAGAAACTCAAGGTCCATAAAAGAAGCCCACGGAACCTTCAAGATTGGAAGACTGCTTGTGTGCAGGAATGGGGCAAAATCACACCAGAGCAATGCATGCTAAAATAAATACCAGTTGGTGTGTTCAATTCTTTTTCCCTGTGTCATTTCACATTATTACACATAACTTAATTTCTGCGTTTATTTGTTATACTTTCTTTGTATGTATGGATTACTTGGGTTGTTCCCAACATCAGGTGAAATCTTCATGTCAATAGCACCTTTGGAAGTATATTTAGTGAGAAAAATGGTGATGTGTTAAATACTTATTTCAGCTGTTGTATATTAACAACTGTGTAAATAGGGAAGAAAATTTTGTACGATGGAGAGTACAAATGTATATACTCTACTGTATAAGTGTTGATATGTGATATATATGTATAGGCATTTTTGGGGTATGTATGTACAGTATGTATCTATGCATGTATGTATCTACGTATGTACGTATGTATACGTGCATGTATTTATTTTTGACTGCACCTCTTGATGAGTAGTGTATCAGGTAATGGTGAAGGGGTAGGATTTAAATTGCCCTGCGATTGGCTGGCAACCAGTTCAGGGTGTACCCCGCCTCCTGCCCGATGATGGCTGGGATTGGCTCCAGCACACCCGTGACCCTTGTGAGAATAAGCGGCTCAGAAAATGGATAGGATTTAAATTAGTTTACCTTCCTACCTGTATTGCATGTTTGAAATAAACTTCAGTCAATCAATCAATCAATCAATCAATCAACAAACAATTCACCTGGCTTACTACAGCACATTGTAAACACTGGCCCAATAGTCACTGTTTGTGGCAAGTAGCAGACTTAAAGGACAGCTCCCTGAATAGACTTACTGTAAAACACAGAAAGGAAACATCGCCATGGGTCACTGCCTTATGTCCCATGTGAGTGTGTGTTGCGTGTTCTTGCGGACAGTGTGCATCGGTGTAATTCATAGATCAAACAGATGCAGTCAAAACAGGAAGAGGGTTAATTGAAAAAGGAGATATGCTTGCTTTTGACTCTTCCAAGAAAGAAGAAGTTTGCTGACCTTGTGTAAAGGTGACACTGCTTTCACACCTTCTTCTTCCCTTTTCTTCATATTGTGTTTATTTCTCTCCTTTGTTTTGTTCCTGTGTACTCAAAAGTGCAAGTTCATGTTTTAGGTAATGACAGATGAGTGTTTTTCAAAGAAGAACACACACACACACACACACGCACATACACATACACACACATACACACACAAATACTATATTTACAATTTTTTAGTTCATTTACAAAAAAATAAAAATACAATCTTAAGAAGGAATCAGTAATGTGCGGCAGATGTGTCATATACAGTATCACTTTAAAAAAAATATGTTTTAAAAGTGTTTTAGTAAAAGCTATGAGCTATTTAAATTTTCAATCCATCCATCCATTAATCTTCTTCCGCTGACCAAGGGTCAGGTCGCCGGGGCAGCAGCTTCAGCAGTGAAGGCCAGAATTCTCCCCAGCCACTTCGTCCAACATAGTCTCTCCAGCGTGTCCTGGGTCATCCCCCGGGCCTCTTCTCTTTCTCTAAGGAAGAGCCAGAACCCTGCAAAGGAAACTCATTTCGGCTGCTTGTTTTCGTGATCTTGTTCTTTCGATCACGACCCATAGCTTGTCACCATAGGTGAGGGTAAGAACGTAGATCGACCGGTAAATTGAGAGCTTTGCATTTTGGCTCAGCTCCTTCTTCACCATGACAGGCTGGCATCTCTGCAGATGCTGCACCGTTGATCTCCCGGACCATTCAGTGGTGGTTTTTGATATGGGCGACAGGGACAGTGTCTTGGGGTGGCTATATTCAAGGCCCCAACCTCCACCCGACACCCCACATTGATGATTGGATTTTGAACGTAAAGACCCCCCCCTCCTCCACTCGTTGTTTTTTATCGTAGAATGACTGGTTTGGATTGGCAAAATGTTTCATCAGCTTTGACACCAGGAGCAAAGAGGACTGTGACATAGCACCTATGGGGACTTTAACTATCTTATCTTTTTTTTTAACACAAGATGTCACCACAGAGCCACCATAGATGACAATAGCTGGTGTTTAGGCTTCGTGTTTATATATATCGTATCATATTTAATAACATATAATAAATAAATGATGTACATTGTATTTTATTTTTGTTAAATATATTGGATTATGTATATATGTAATACTGTACAGTACTGCAATATGGTGAGGTGATGTATATGGTTTTCATAACAGCTCGGTGAGGCAAACATGAGATACATTTTCCGGTAGTATTTTACTTCCTGGTGGGGTCAAATGATCGTAGTGCATTTACAGTAACATTTATTTTGTTTTGTTCTTGCTATTTTGTTCATTACGTACAATACTGGCGGCACGGTGAACGACTGGTTCGAGCGTCTGCCTCACAGTTCTGAGGAGCTTGGTTCAATCCCCGGCCCCGCCTGTGTGGAGTTTGCATGTTCTCCCCGTGCCTGCGTAGGTTTTCTCCGGGCACTCCGGTTTCCTCCCACATCCCAAAAACATGCATGGTAAGTTAATTGAAGACTCTAAATTGCCCGTAGGTGTGAATGTGAGTGCGGATAGTTGTTTGTTTGTATGTGCCCTGTGATTGGCTGGAAACCAGTTCAGGGTGTACTGCCCGATGATAGCTGGGATAGGCTCCAGCACTCCCACGACCCTTGTGAGGATAAGCGGCTCAGAAAATGGATGGATGGATCGATGGATGTACAATACTTTGTGCTGCATTTTCCATGCATGACAAGTGCTACATAACTAAAGTTTTGATCGATTGAGAGCCTAAAAATGTGAAAACCTACCTGACAGCATCAACCTCCTAAAAGATCACAAGGTTGAGCCCTGTGGTGGGAACCCGCAACATATTCCCCATCCATGACTTCATTTACCATGATTCATTGATGTTTTCAGCGCCAGCATAAAAACCACCAACTTCTGGCGTTCAAAACATTTTCCACCAATCTGAAAAACCACATAAAGGAAACGTGTAATTTTATCCAGCTAAGTTTGTAAAAAAAAAAAATGTTAATCGATTCACAACATTAGCAAAGCTATGGGAACATGTTGCTTTGATTGCCTGATTTTCTTATCTCAGAACGAGCACTATACAAGTAAACAAAAGAAGTAAACTATTTTGTGTGCAGGCATTTTTTCCCCAGGTGTGCCAAGTTATCAAAATAGGTATTGTTCATAACTGAGGGAAGAACCAAATCACACACATGGAGACATGCAAGGAGTGAAAGCGGCGTGGAAACGTGCTTTTATTCCACGTTATATATTAATGATTCATTATGATCAGTCGGTATTTGGACTTGAGAGAAAACAATCTCTTTCACCGTTAAATAATCACAGCAGGTTTATGACAATTTGACCAGCAAGGGGCGCTCTAACACAAGTAAAATATTTTTCGTTGAGGTTTGCCATTGTTTAGGCAGACGTTTTCTCATTGATTTTAAGTATGCATAAAGCTAACATCTTTTATTCAGTTGAACATAATTCATCAGTGGCCAAGATGAAAGAGAGCATTGGAAATAATGTGAAAGAAAGCACGTGATCGCTTCCAGTTTCGCTCCGTTATCATCTGACCGCCTCTACTTCCTATTTCTCGTAAACGAAAGAGTCCTTTTGTGTCTGTCTCACCGCAGCCCACACACTTCATCCCACCACGGTGTCAATTTATGTGTGTGCGCGAATGTGTTTTTTTTTTTTGTGTGTTTGTGTTCATCTTTAGGTCACAGCTTTCACACGCGCCACCATTGCCTCCATTTCTATCCAGTATTGTACTACAACAGCAGTAACAATAGCAACATTAGGAGGTGGCAAAAATACTCACACTCACACGCTGTACTTAGGAAGTATATATATTTGTGTCAATAAAAAAATACTTACAAAACATGAAAGAAAAAAACCCACGCAGCCCTTGTCAGAATCAGAATCAGAATCAGAATCATCTTTATTTGCCAAGTATGTCCAAAACACACAAGGAATTTGTCTCCGGTAGTTGGAGCCGCTCTAGTACAACAGACAGTCAATTTACAGAACACTTTGGAGACATAAAGACATTGACAAAAAAAAATTGTGCAAAAGATGCAGAGTCCTCTCGCACTTAGAGCATCGAATGACTAATATTGCGATAGTCCGGTGCAATGACCGTTGTGCAAAGGGCTCTGAGACTTCAAGGAGTGTATGCGGTTTAAAGTGACGAGTAGTGCGATAATCTGGGACAATGTTGGTTGTGCAAATGTTACAGATACTCCTCAATCAGTGTGCAAATGGAGCAGATGCTACTCTGGCATGAGTGGCCAGTATATGCAAATAATGCAGCATGGCGAGACAACTACAGTGACTGCACGAGTAATACATAATTGGCCCCACAGAAATGTGACAACGAACTCAAGTCAAAAAATTGCCAGCATGTTGTAATGGAATTGTAGGTCAGGTGTTTAAGAAGTTGATCGCAAGAGGGAAGAAGCTGTTGAAATGTCTACTAGTTCTAGTTTGCATTGATCGGTAGCGCCTACCTGAGGGAAGGAGCTGGAAGAGCTGGTGACCGGGGTGCGGAGGGTCCGAGAGGATTTTGCACGTCCTTGTCTTAGTTCTGGCAGCGTGCAAGTTCTCAATGGTGGGTAGGGGGGTACCAACAATCCTTTCAGCAGTTTTGATTGTCCGTTCCAGTCGGAGTTTGTCCTTTTTTGTAGCAGCACCAAACCAGACTGTGATGGAAGAACACAGGACTGATAGGATGACCGCTGTGTAGAACTGTCTCAGCAGCTCCGGTGGCAGGCCGTGCTTTCTCAGAAGCCGCAGGAAGTACATCATCTGCTGGGCCTTTTTGAGGACGGAGTTGATGTTGGTCGCCCACTTCAGGTCCTGAGAGACTCTAATTCCCAGGAACTTGAAGGTCTCGACGGTTGGCACAAGGCAGCTGGACAACGTGAGGGGCAGCTGTGGCGAAGGATTTCTCCTGAAGTCCACGATCATCTCTACAGTCTTGAGCGTGTTCAGCTCCAGGTTGTGTCGGCCCCACCACAGCTCCAGCCGCTCCGCTTCCTGTCGATATGCAGACTCGTCCCCGTCCTTGATGAGGCCGATGACAGTGGTGTCATCTGCAAACGTCAGTAGTTTGACAGTCGGGTTCGCTAAGAGGCAGCCGTTCGTGTAGAGAGAGAAGAGCAGCGGAGAGAGGACACAACCTCGGGGCGCCCCAGTGCTGATGCTGCGTGTGGATGAGGTGGCCTCCCCCAGCCTGACCTGCTGTGTCCTGCCGGTCAGAAAGCTGTAAATCCACTGGCAGATGGCAGGTGAGACGCTGAGCTGGAGAAGCTTGGTTGAAAGGAGTTCAGGAATGATGGTGTTGAACGCTGAGCTGAAGTCCACGAACAGGATCCTCGCGTAGGTCCCTGCACTGTCGAGGTGCTCTAGGAAGAGGTGCAGTCCCATGTTGACTGCATCATCCGCAGACCTGTTCGCTTGGTAGGCAAACTGCAGGAGGTCCAGCAGGGGACCTGTGACACTCTTGAGGTGGTCCAGCACGAGACGTTCAAAGGACTTCATGACCACAGATGTCAAAGCGACAGGCCTGTAGTCATTCAGACCCGAGATTGCAGGTTTCTTGGGGACTGGATTGATGGTGGAGCGTTTGAAACAGAATGGAACTTCGCACATTTCCAAAGATCTGTTGAAGATCTGAGTGAAGACTGGAGCGAGCTGGTCCGCGCAGACTTTGAGGCAGGATGGGGACACATGGTCCGGGCCTGCCGCTTTGTTAATCTTCTGTTGTTTGAAGATGCGTCTCACATCCTGTTCATGGATGGTTAACGCAGAAGTCAGAGGTGTGGTTGTGGTCGCGGGTGCGGCCGGGTGGGTGTGTGGTGTGAAACTGTCCTTTTCAAATCTGCAGTAGAAGGTATTCAAGTCGTTGGCTATTGTGTTATTGTTCTCAGCTTGGGGGGATCGTCGTTCGTAATTAGTCAGCGATTGGAATGCATGCCAGACTGATTTAGAGTCGTTTGCGCTAAACTGTTTTTCCAACTTTGCTGCATGGTTCCTCTTTGCAATGTTAATTTCTTTTATCAGCTGGTTTCTAGCTCGATTATACAGGGCCCTGTCCCCGCTCTGATATGCGTCCTCCTTGTGTCCTTGGGGATATGGGTAGTGCCGGGGGGTTCCCTGGGTATCCTCTGGGGAGTGGGCTGTGGCACCAGGGCTGCCCCGCTGGCCTCTCAAGTGCACCTGGGCTTGTGGGCGCTACCTGACCCAACAGGGTTAGTTGGGTGTGTATGCTGGGTTGGATCTTTGTCGGGTTATTGGGGCCTACCTGCCCAGTGCCCTAGCGGTGTGCCTGAGCGCTTTGACTACACTGGATGGGGCGGATGATTGGGCCAAGGGCGGTTTCTCAGTGCTGGGGTCCTGGTAAATCCTTGTGTGTCCTGAGGGCTGGCCCAACTTGGGGGCAGGATGGGCTGAGCACCTTGCTGCACTAGCGAGAGTTTGGCTGCACGATCTTAGCCCACTACATCACCAACCACTGCGACCCAATCTTCAGTACTGGTCGGCCCCAGAATTGGTGCCGCATAAGTGTTTGCGGCCATAACTGCTCAATGTATGAGTATGAGGACTCACGCATCTTGTGGTCGAAGGGGACTCATGTACGATAGAACAAACTAGTCTACTGCTCAAATTCCTGCCTATACGTTCCTGTCTAGTTTTGCTTTACATATGGTACATATGGTGTATCAATCTTTTTATGAATGAGATGGGTTTTAACTTCAAATAATAATAATTTTATCATTATGTTTTTGTTTATTTTTTTGTTTAATATTTGTTTTGTACTTGAGAGATAGCAGGGATAGGTCAACACACACATAAAACTTGTGCTGCAAGACAAAAAAGGCCTGTTTTATCTGTTTTTTTTTTTTTAACCAGTGTTGGCATGAACTAGTTAGGGGACAAAAATGAAGAGGGAGAAAAAAAATCTACAATGCTCTTACTGAGAATATAAAAAAAAGTCACGCTTGTTGTTTTGATTTTTATATTATCAAAACAACATGTTCCCAACAACATCAAACAATTATCTTACAAAGTAATATATTTTTTCTTTGCGCTTGTTAAGAGGGACAGAGGACAGAAAGTGATAAATAAATGAGATAGAAAGATAGACCAAACAATGTGTATAAGAATAATTGAATTAAAAACAGTAATGCTATGGTGAATAGCAGTAACAATAGAGGTATTTTTCTTCATATAACTATTATTGGTCTTACTACTACAAAGATAATTATGGGTTGGTGTGTACTCCGTGTACTCCGGCTTCCATCCAAAAATCAGAATCAGAATCAGAATCATCATCACACATTAGGTTAAGTGAAAACTCAAAATTGTCTGTAGGTGTTAATGTGATTGTGAATGATTGTCTGTCTGTATGTGCCCTGCAATTGGCTGGCGACCAGTACAGGGTGTACTCTGTCTCTCGCCCAAAGTCTGCTGGGATAGGCTCCAGCTCACCCACGACCCTAATGAGAACAAGCACTATAGAAAGTGGATGGATGGATGGATGGACAGATAGTCGTGTTTACGTATATTCACAGTAGTTATGTCTTTACTACTGCATTAGCATAGGTTAATGATAGAGACTACGGTGCGTTCAGACTTTCATCGGATTATGTGAAAACGTGAGAGAGAAAGAGAAAGAAAAAGACAGTATGTGATTTGAAAAAATGAGTATAAAGGGCCAAAGTAGAGTAACAATCCAATCATTTTAAAGGAATGCATCAGAATGTGTTGTAACGGAGGCTTTCCTCGACATTTTTCCAGCAGCTCATTCCAAATTGACAAGGCTCTGATAACAGCAGGAAGGTCACTCCTCTGGAATCTGCAGAATGGAACCATTCCCCATCCACACTTTTTGGGAATTTGGCCTCGGCCTGGTGCATGCATTCGCTGTGTTCTGATACATCTATGAAGGTTTCATTCAACCTTGGTAACAACTTGCCTAGCGACAAAGCAAGAACACAGTGGATTTTAAATGATAGCAAATGACATTACTGAAATGTCAGTCAGCTGTTAGTTGATGCTCATGTTAGAGCCCATTCAAAAGAGTTTACAGAATTTTGAAACTTTTCATGATTGTTCAGCTATTGATTAAAATGCATTTGATATATAGTCTTCCCTCGCCACTGCGCGCTTCACATTTTGCGGCTTCAGTGCTTCGCGGGTTTTTCCAAAATATTCATAAAAAATATTTTTTTAAATACAGCCATATCGGCAGTCATATTGCGAAAAGACGCGTTGTTTCATGTTGATGCAACATGTTTTCATGTTGATGCGCGCGAGAGAAGGTTCCCCTGCATGCCAAAGAAAGAGATGAGTTGACTCAAAGGCTTTGTACATGCCTGATTTTATGTGTACAATTTGATGATGTTAGCTTGCCCCAACCAAAGGGAAATGTCAAACACTGTCAAAGTGGGTTGCTCCCCTTGGAAGGCATGTTGCCATGGTAACATGGAAGGAAGTCTGCCAGCCAAATTTTGCAGTTTGGATTCCCACAGTATGGAAACCAATCAAAATATACATCCGTCACTCTTTCAGTTGACATTTGATTGTAGATATTTCTATAACCGGACAAGCCAGCTTTACTCAAAATGCATTCGCTACAAAGACAACTTAGACATACTCTCACCATTCAGTTCACATGCAAATAATGGTTGGCTGGGGTATTATGTAGCCCCACCTCTCTGTCCACCTCCAAACTGACCAATACTAATACAATCCTAGCATTTTCGAGGGACATTCATTGTACATCTGTTTGAATACATTCTTGTACAAGTGACTCCATAAGACATCAAGTGGATCCTACTCTCAATTGTCTTTTGGGGGGGGGGGGAATCTATCTTCTTCCTCCTGTGGTCATCGTGTGCAGGGAGGAGGGGTTGAAAGGAGAGGAGGATAACATATGGTAGAGAAGAGGGCAAACATGGTCAAACGCACATCCAAAATGAGGCCCCAAGTCCTGATGACGGCCTCTGGCACGTGGTGGTCCCCCACTTAGAGAAGTGAGGTCTGAAAGAAGCCTTAACACGTGTATATAAATGCACCCGTCTCTCTGTCTGTGTGTCCTAAACTCATTCACTGCCAGACCCCCAGTTATTGTAACATGCATATTCAATGTATATGGCTTACCACGTGCATTCTCTATAAGAAATACTTTATTACATCAATGAGTCTATTGAACAAGTGAAGAGAATTTAGTAGAATTTGGGACAAAACACACTGCAGTTTAAATACTAAGATATTGTTTACTAAATACTGTATATTATTATTATCTTTTAAAATATTGTCAGATGTAGTGCTGGAAAACGTGGACAGTTGGCGTTGGTGAGGAGGATGCCAAAGATAGACTTGCATGGAAAAATATGACATGCTGTGGTGACTGCTAACTCGACAAGCTGAAAGGAAAAGAAAAAAAGAATAATTTTTTTCACAAAACAAAATGGAAATCATATCTGCATTTGCTTTCAAATTCCCAAATAAAATGATTAACAATGTATATACTGTATGTAACTTTTACAGTTGTTGCATTTGTAGTTGCAATTATTTTTCTCAACATACAGTATAATAATAATTTTTAAAAAATTAGTCGCACACTAAAACTGTGGTTATGATGATGGCTTTATAAACTGCATAGATTATCTTTATATTTTTAAATTCGCAACTCTCATACAAGTGTAAAAAGAAATTACCCACTTTTATAATAAAATGTAATAAAACTACAATAAAGAAAAACTACTCACCCGCCTGACAGGTGTGTCATGGAGACGGAACAGAAAAGTGTCAGCGGAGCGATAACGTCACGTAGTGGCATTTTAAAACTTTCAGAAAGCCTATAGAAAAAGGAAAATTCATGTGGTACGACTCCATTAGAGGCTCACTGAGCTGAAGTCTTACAAGATTTGCTGACATCCAGCATGACGACAGCTCAAACTATATGCTTTGTTTGGATTTTCCAGATACTTAAAATGGTACTACTTTTGGGGCTTTGACTTTGGAGGTTCTAGTGTCATCCACTTTGAACTAAATGTATGATATTTTGTTCAATTTACTACTAAATTTGCTTCGTGGTGTATGCTCAAATTCAGTAGCGATATCATGTGAGACCTACTTTTGTGGATCACCAAAAAGCTGAATCGAGGGCACTGGACTCTTCTTGGTTGTTGAAGACGTTTCATCTTTAATCCAAAAGGCGACTTCAGTTGCAAATCTTAGGTGTTGATTTTCCCAATTCATATCTCTGGTGGGCGTGTCCCCTGGGTGTGGCTACATGAGGGTTGTTGTCGTTGTTGATGTTGTTTCCAGATGTGGCTGGTGAGTGACCATTTCGCATGACGACTGTTTGTTCACCTGCCGTGCGTGTGGCAAAGCACTCGTTAGTGTTCATGTCACCCATGATGTTTGGGGGGGGAGATGTCAGGATATTGATTTAAGATGACAACAAGTGATGGTGCAAAAGTCCTCCTCTGATTAAATAGGGCTATTGTAGTTTGCTTCTTTCACACCTCTCTCAAACTATTTGAACTATTTTGCTCTTTCACTGTCTGAAATTAATTCATGTTGCTCTTCAGTTTCATTTCATGTGAAGTCCATCATTCTTTTTATTTTTTTAAATTTCTGGGCGATCTTTCGGGAGTATCATCTTGCCTGTTAAAGATGAAAACAATCTTGAAAAACATTATCTTTGTGCTCTTAAATTTGAGACGCCATCACAATTGAGAGATAAAGGTCTGAGCGCCATGAGACATTCAGTAACCAATGGACCTCATCACATGCCTTTGAATTCACTTTGACCCCAATTTCATCGTGCCCTTCCAGCTCTCTTTGGGAGTTCTGCATCGGCTGTAATGGGATGTGACGGATGTTTGAGGGCAGCACTGTGAGAAAACGCGACTCAGTGTGGTCTTGTGTCTGGACACTCCATGGGAAGGAGAGCCTAGTCTGGCCTACAGGCCTCCCCTCTCTCTCTGGGGTTCCTTCAGATTGTTGTATAGCTCTTCTTCCCATTACCTTCCCTTGTTTGACATCCTTCTTCCCCAGCGTGTCCTCCCTCTCCTACTATGACCCATAATCTTTCCATCTTCTCCCTCCTTTTCTTTTATTCCCTGCCTTTTGTTTCTCAGATCTGCCCGAGTGTGAAGCATGGAATGCTGCTTGCAGCCCCCATACTGTGTCCTCCTCTGGAATTCCCATGCTGGGTCATTGTGGGTGGGATTGAGTGATAGGAGGTCATAACCAAGGAAGTGAACTAGGAAGTTTCCCAAGAGTTTGGCTTTTCCACAATGTGCTTCGAATGAAGTAACACATTCAGATCAGATGGTGATAATGAGAGACACATTCTTGCAATAGATTAATCCTAAATCTAAGATTTTAAGAAAATATATAAATATGAATTATAAATGTCACATGTATATGGGACAGCATTCTTTCACAAGAACTTAATAACATGGGTTGGTTTACTTTTAAAGACCATTTTTTTTGTTGAAGTTCATGAAAATAACTTGGCAATGACAATACTTCAGAAATTACGTACTTGTGAATGCAGAGTTGCTGTGACAAGCCTAAATGAATTAATAACGATAATATTTCAGAAAGACAACATATAATGCATTGCCGTGTTGCTGTTGGAAATAGATTAGTTATCAACATACTATTTTGCTTAACTTTTTATATAACATCCTATTTCTTAATTCATGTCAGAATATGACAGAGACAAGGAGACACTGCAGGACGGTGATGCTTAACACTGATTCCAAACATTTTTATGAAAATTAAGAGGCAGATAACTTGTGTCTTGATATCAAGGACAGCGAAAATGTTATATTTAGTATTTATACATTACATTGCTTTATATTAGGGTTTGAGCACAAGACTCTAATTTGGGATCTGATTCCTCCCCAAGACCCAAATATTACATGAGCCAATACAATAAGAACTGATCAAATTGAAGTTGAACTGTATATATATATATATATATTTTTTTTTTATTATACTTCACTTTACACTCTGCTATCTATTTTTGTTGCACTCTTCACAAAGAAGCAGGCCACACAGGAGAGATGTCAGTGTGTTGGGACGGTGATTACGTCCCTGATGTGAGACTAGGGGTACTAACATTTCTGCAACAACTAGTTGCAATTAACTTTTGTTTGCAGCGGGACTCAAACTGTGACCTTCCGGTTCCAAAGCCAAAGTCCTTACATATGAGCTATTGCTCTTACATTTCTCAACATAATAAGCTGTAATGGGGTAAATTGTAATCGTTTATTTCTGTGTCGATATTTTCTGATAATAATGACATTTTCTGTTACTTATGTCATATGACCATGATACAACTACTAATCAGGCTGCCTTTCATAGCAATAAAAATCTGCAATCTGCTGGTGATCATATTCCTGTTTGTTTAAATGTCTAAAAAAAAAAAAGAGCCATAGATGAAATGAGGTGGACGTGTGTCGGAATGTGTGTGGACACACACACTGCACATCACACACTTAAGTGAGCATTGTGCTGGTGGCTCCAACGGTCAGTGCTGGTGAAAAGATTTGTCTGTGGTGGTCGCGGCCATTCTAGGGCCTTTCTTTCTCCTCTGTAGCCTTTGTGTCTCTTCCAAGAAGAGCAAGTTCACCGAGTCACAAAGGGAGTGGCAAGAGGCGGGAAAGTGAGCCTGAACTCGCTTTTCTTTTTGGACTTCAAAGAAGACACTTCATGCTACTTGGACGCCAATCAACACTTTGACGCCAACAAAAAGTCTTGAATGTTTTGGTTTTTTCCCCCACATGCACACACACTGTGTTGAGAAAATTTGGAGATGATGCCAGACTAAGGCTCGCCGCACACAGAATGATGTGGCTGAACTCTTGCACAGTGTGCAACGTTCAGCAACTACTTTTCATGAGTGGTCGACTGTGTGTTTTGCTGCAATTCAAAATGCGAATCACCGGTGAACAGAATCGTAAGGTCGCAGATGTAACGGCCAATCAAAAATGCCATGTACTATCGCATGATCTTTCACAGCCAAAATATAAGTTTTCAGGCATATGTGTGCCAAGCAGTACCAATACAATATACTGTGCAATATGCAGTACATTGTATATATTGTGTTTTACAATAATTGTTGACTATATGTATAATTTCATATGTACCTGTGGTTAAAAGAGTGAAGCGTGGAGAGTCTCTTCAACAGCTTGAAGCAATTCCAGACAAATTCAGCCATACTGTATTGGATTTCCTCCGGTGGCTGTGGTGTACATATACTGAGCTGCAGACTGGATCAGGCTGTTATTTGAAGTCCACTATTTGAGAGTAGGCCTTTATTTGCACAAATGCTTGTGTAAGACTTGTAATCGTTTCTTACTAGTTTTGTCTCGATGAACTTACTTGAAGCCGGATCAGCCTATGCAGACAAGTGCAAGCACACTTGCAAAGTTATGTCTATTCTTGTTTGTATTGACTGCACAACTGTAAGTCCATCACAAATTTTTATTAAGAACCCCCTACTTCGTGTGCTACTTGGGGAAGCTACAGAACGTGATGGGTGGAGCGTGAATGTATGTTACAAAGGAGCAGAATAGAATAGGATCAATTTGTTTTTGTGTTATTGTCTCACTGAATGTGTGCCTTTTGTTTCTTATTGAATACACTCTCATTAGAGCAAGACACTTTCACATCGTCATAAATGGCACACATTTATGCACACACAAAGTCATTGATGTAATGGATAAAATTGTCATGCTGAACTCTCACACATGTACATGTATGAACAAGTAAATGTTACATGGAAATTCAAACACATTCCTTAATTAGTTTTATCCATCCATCCATCCATCCATTTTCTGAGCCGCTTCTCCTCACTAGGGTCTTAAACATATTTTCAGCTAAGGTGCATTATATATTATTGGGGAAAGGCCACAGACATGCTTTCACTCACTGTGACACCTATGCAAAAAAAAAAGTTGACAAAAGGGCACTTAGGGCATCAAGGGGAAAAGGGGTAAGTGCTCAAGCACCCCCGTCCCCCCCCCCCCACCAACCCCCCCACACACACCTGGTACACGATAGTATAGATGACTATTAGTAGAAAAACACTGTCAATATGAAACATTTAGCACACAGGATTTTGTACCATTCTGCTGGACTTAGTACTGGGCTATCACAATATGATGGAGAGACCAAAGCAATTTGACCAAAAAACAAGAATTGTAGTTTCTACCCCCAGTGGTCCGCAGCAAAGGTGAGTGGGTCAAACAAGAGAGTCCCCCATCACTGATGTGACCATATTAATTTGCACCAATGTGTGCGTAAAGTGTTTGACCTAGATGACCCCCACCACAAGCCGCCTCCCCCATTCGCATTTGCAAAGAAAAAAGGACAAAGCTGCACAGCAATCAGTCATGGGCTTAAGCGAAAAACAGAAGATCAGAAGAGGAGATGAGAAGGGAGAGTGAGGTGGATAAAACAAAGCCGACAGCCTTTGGGCCTGCATCTGTAGATCATCTTGAAGTGAAATAATGGAGACAGGAGAGAGGGAAGAGAAATCAAAGGATAAGAAGAGCTAACCCCAAAGAAAGTATGGGAGCGGACACTGGAAGCTCAGTAGGGGGGAAAAGAGGGCACTGACCTGAGAGATGACCTCGATTTTAGGGATGCTAAAAACAAGAAACCTCTTCACGTTTAGACATAGGAAATGGGGAATGAATATGACTCATTTTTAATAAGCAGTAAATCTTGATTTCTGTTTATGATGAGTTACTGTATAATAACTTTCAGGCAAGCCTCAAAATATTAGGTTTTATTTTTAGCACAGAAACTGACTACAGAATTAAGATGTTTAAGTCATTCTCATTATACTGTATGTTTAATATTCATACAGCACCAGCAATATTTACTTTCATTTAATGATATTTAATTAGAACTACATTTCCATACACTAAGAGGATTATTATTTAGACATTAGAAAATAGTCAAACATTCTCCCGGATTGGATTACATTCTGTAAACAATATGTATCATTTACTGTCCCAGTAGACACGCTCTGTCTTCAAAAACTTCAGCTGCATTATAGCTGAACCCTTGTTGGGGTGGGGGGAAAATCGCAACTGATTAACATAACAAGACTTATTTTTCCTCCCAGTGCAGGCACTGATTTTTTTTAACACTCTCATTCTGCTCAATTATGCAAACATTCATTTCTAAGAACCTGCCATGTGGGCAGGGTAACCCATCCCCAGCCCCTCAACTTTACGATATATCCAATTATGCTATCTCAACTCATGTAAGATAACATGTTTGAAATTCAGCGAAAGATGAATTTCTTGTTGCCTGCCCCCGCCCCCCATGAATTAATTTATGATGCTGTAATTGGGTAGGATTCTGCCAAGCATTACTGTATGTGCATTCGAAATGTACATCTATAGGATTTAACTGAGGTGCTTGTGTTTGTTTCGCATGAGTGGCTTGCTAATGATGGAAGTGACGCTGCTCTCCATCTGATTGTCACTCGCCAAAGTGGCCAAAATCTGAGGATTGGTTAATGAAATCAATAGTGGTCCCTTCTCAAATGATGGCATTCCTCTTCAAAGACTCTTTGGTAGACATTCAACATGCTCTCATGAGAATTTACTCTTAAATCCTTCAGCACTTTATCACTAACTGGATGTTTCCTAGCAACGTGAGCATCATGAGCAAACCTTCCACAGCAACAAAACAGTCCTCAACTGGTTGGAGTTTGTTTTTATTTTGTGTAGTATTTTCGACTTTTAAAACTGTTACTGAACATTATATACACAAAAAAGACAATAAGCATAAATGACAGATATTTCTAAATTTGCTTTGCTTAAAGCCACAATGCACCAGTTGCTTTGAATGCACACATATGCCTCATTCATTTTATATCTTATTTCACTTACATTTGTTTAGTCTGTTTATTCTTTTTTTCTCTATCTACACTGTGCATCATGTCAGTTTTTTTCTTTCTATGTGGGGGTATGGTGGGTGGGGGGTGCTGGGGGGGATTTTCTCGATGTCTGGTGCATAATCGTTTCAATAAACCCTTTTGAATGTTGAATGATACTTTGATAATGCTTTTTTTTGGTTCAAAAATTCCAATTTACCATATTGTTACATGTGTTTGGGCACTTTATTTTCCTAAATGTCAACAATTGAAGTCTTTTATCTCATCACACGGGACATTTGTTAGATTTATTTATCTGCTTGTTTCTACTATTTACAACAGAAGACAGTCCACAAACAAAGGTCGATAGATCAGTTTCTAAGTGTTGTATTCAATATTTAGAATATTTTTACAGAACATTAATTTCATTATTCATTCATTCAATCATTCATCTTCCATTCCGCTTATCCTCACTAGGGTCGCGGGCGTGCTGGAGCCTATCCCAGCTATCATCGGGCAGGAGGCGGGGTACACCCTGAACTGGTTGCCAGCCAATCGCAGGGCACAGACAAACAAACAACTAGTCACACTCACATTCATACCTACAGGCAATTTAGAGTCTTCAATTAATGCATGTTTTTGGGATGTGGGATGAAATCAGAGTGCCCGGAGAAAACCCACGCAGGCACGGGGAGAAGATGCAAACTCCACACAGGCGGGGCCGGGAATCGAACCCAGGTCCTCAGAACTGTGAGGCAGATGTGCTAATCAGTCGGCCACCGTGATTTAATTAGTGTCACAAATACAGTAAAAGGCTTATTACACAGGATATGAGTTAGATTTTAGATACTACTTTTCCACTGGTTCCTGTACATTTTGTAAAATGTTCTACTGTTTTATACTGTCACTCAGTCCATCTCTATCACTCTATAAGCCAAAGATGAATGAATTCACTGATGTTTTTGACAAGAAACCTATGTACATTCATTAAAAATAAAGGTGTTTTATAGCTGGGGGGGCTTTCCAAATGCTCATCTATCCATATGTGCACATCAGTGGCATGGTAGACGATGGGAAATATGAGTGGGTGCGGTGCCAGAGGAGACAATGTGATGAGACTAAAGAAAGCTGCCAGCATTTGTACTCATACCTCTTCTGTGGTAAGCCCCAAGTGTTCAGATGGCGCCCGAGATCAGTTGAACAGTTGAACTCACACATACCTACACACACACACACACACACACACACACACACACACACGCATACATGCATGCACGCACACACACAAAAAGCATATGCTTTTACATTGTTTTTCAACCTGTTGTTAAGCGCACGTCTGATGTTTGTTAACTCTTCTACAGCATTAAAGTTTTCCACAAATGCTTCTGTTGACCAAGTGACACACAAACACACTTACACAAACACGTTCACGCACACACACACAAATCCAGTCCACAATTCTGCGGAACAGTCCTCACTCAGGCCACATGGGCACATGGTTCCCAAAGTGTTAACATCAACCCCCCCGTGTGCTCCCCCTTATTCAAATGCCCTCATTGAACTCGTGAGTGTGCGTGCACGGCCCGCCTAAATGACCGCCACAATGTCTGCGGATCACCCGAGGCTTTTAAAATGGTGGGGGTGTTTTTCTTTGTGTATATATGTGTGTGTGTGTGTGTGTGTGTGTGTATGTGAGAACGAATTAAGAAAAAAAAAAAATCACACACACACACTCATTTACACAATAACTATGTAACAGAGAGAACATAATAAATAATGTCGGAGTAGCCCTTCATCGGTAAAGAGCCATATTTGGTAATGGACCTCACTCTAAGGCCCGACAAGGACTGGACCATCACGAAAGAAAGGACAGTTGGCTATTCATACCCACACATTGAGTGATTTAATCTATGGACGCTGTGAACGGCAAGCCTGTATAGGTTTTTGATATATGGTATACACATACGGTATATTGCACTTTATCACTTTTATTAATTCATAAAAATATACAGTGACAGTTAAGGAACAAGCAGGTTGCTACAGAGAGAGGACGTGAGCGCGAATAAAACAGAAGAGTGGGGATATATTGAAAAGTTCTGATCGCTTTCATTCACTTGAAATGAAAGCGATCATTCACAATGTGCCCAGCGTGGTACGTACACTTGCATTCGTTTGGGCGACAGAGACTGCAAGCTTCAACTGTTACAATAATAATACGACTGGTTAGAGCGTCTGACGCCTGTGTGGAGTTTGCATGTTCTCCCCGTGCCTGCGTGGGTTTTCTCTGGGCACCTCGGTTTCCGCCCACATCCCAAAAACATGCATGAATTGGAGACTCTAAATTGCCCGTAGGTGTGAATGTGAGTGCGAATGGTTGTTTGTTTGTATGTGCCCTGCGATTGGCTGGCAACCAGTTCAGGGTGTACCCCACCTCCTGCCCGATGATAGCTGGGATAGGCTCCAGCACGCCCGCGACCCTAGTGAGGAGAAGCGGCTCAGAAAATGGATGGATGGATAGATGGATGTATACTTTGCAGTGGGAGGAAAATGTATGCAAATTTTTGAGTGTCTTACATTTAAATAAATTGGTAATGTCTGAGGCGGCACGGTGGCCGACTGGTTAGAGCGTCAGCCACACAGTTCTGAGGTGCGGGGTTCAATCCCCGTCCCCGCCTGTGTGGAGTTTGCATGTTCTCCCCGTGCCTGCGTGGTTTTCTACGGGCACTCTGGTTTCCTCCCACATCCCAAAAACATGCATGAATTGGAGACTCTAAATTGCCCGTAGGCGTGACTGTGAGTGCAAATGGTTGTTTGTTTCTATGTGCCCTGTGATTGGCTGGCAACCAGTTCAGGGTGTACCCCGCCTCCTGCTCCTGGGATAGGCTCCAGCATGCCTGCGACCCTAGTGAGGAGAAGCGGCTCAGAAAATGGATGGATGGATGGTAATGTCTGATCTTCTAAGTCACAATAATAAACAAACTGAGTATGCTAATACTAATACTACATTAACAATGTTTTCCTATTTTTATAGAGCATAACGTAAACATTCACAGGACAGAGAGGAAAATGTAGGTGAACCCTTGGATTTAATAACTGGTTGACCCTCCTTTGGCAGCAATAACCTCAAGCAAATGTTTCCTGTTGCTGCAGATCAGACGTGCACAACGATCATGATACATTTTGGACCAATTCTCTTTTCAAAACTGTTGCAGTTCAACAAGATTCCTGGGAGGTCTGGTGTGAGTAGCTCTCTTAAGGTCATGCCACAGCATCTCAATTGGGTTGTAGTTAGGACTGGAAAAGGTTACAAAAGCTGTGGTGCCGCGGACACAACCTGGAGCTGAACATGCACAAGACTGTAGAGATGATCGTGGACTTCAGGAGGCATCCTTCGCCACAGCTGCCCCTCACGTTGTCCAGCTGCCTTGTGTCAACCGTCGAGACCTTCAAGTTCCTGGGTATTACAGTCTCTCAGGACCTGAAGTGGGCGATCAACATCAACTCCGTCCTCAAAAAGGCCCAGCAGAGGATGTACTTCCTGCGGCTTCTGAGAAAGCACGGCCTGCCACAAGAGCTGCTTTGGCAGTTCTACAAAGTAGTTATCGAATCAGTCCTGTGTTCTTCCATCACAGTCTGGTTTGGTGCTGCTACAAAAAAGGACAAACTCCGACTGCAACGGACAATCACAACTGCTGAAAGGATTGTCTTGAAAGATGATCTTTCAGATGAGGACAAAGATGAACTATTAGATCTTCTGGACCGCTTGGATGTAACTCTTCCAACAAAAGAGAATTTGAAAGGCATCCTTCTAAAAGTGGCACACAAGCACTTGATCCAAAGACCAAGATATGCAGCAGCAAAATTGTTATTAATTGTTAGCACCCCCTAAGAGAAGCATTTGTGAACCCACAAGATCTTTTACAAATGTATCAGGATAAAAAGCCAACAACAAAAAAGCTTTTGATGCTGCCGACAGCATCTCCTACTACTCAAGCAGAGAATCAATGCTTCCGTTTTCTGCAACAATACATCAGAGGACTGGATAATGCAGGACTTAGAAAACTGTTATGGTTTGTCACAGGGTCAGATCTTATCTCTGTTGACAAGGTTGCAATCCTGTTCACACCAGCAGATGGACTAGCAAGACGTCCAGTAGCTCATACCTTTGGGCCAGTTCTGGAAGTGCCATGGACACACTTCTTACCCAGAATTACACACTGAAATGGATAGCATACTTGTTGCTGAAAGCTCCTTTCAGTTCAGCATAGTTGAGGTCAGTAATAAATTACTCTTTCAGGGACTAAGCCACAGTGAGAATGACTGACTTTAAAAAATGTTTACAAATACACAAAGCTTTTTATCCGCCGTGTTCATACAGAACATCCTTTTAAAGTTGTTACCTGTTGATTACCAGAGAGCAATAAGTACAAGGTGATAATTGTGTCAACGGTCTGGTGTTACACTGTTTTTGTGGAGACGCAATTTGTGATTGCTGTTCTGATTGCTGTTCTGCATGACCAAAATCAAAATCTAATTGGAAATAAATACACAGCTGCAAATGGGGAACTGAATATGAATTATTGCTTTATTTTATTTGTAATCATAATGGGTGAGGCGTGAAGACCTAACTCGTTGGTTCTTAAGAAATGAGAAATGTTGATAAACAAGTACTGTAACCTAATTTAAAAATAATGTTAATTTTCTAATCTCTAGTCATTTGTTAAATAATTTGGCTTTTTCATTTTAGCTGTTCACAAAACGTTTTCAGTGAGACTATAACATTCCTGATTAAAAAAAAAAAAAACACTTTCAAATCGACCCACATTGGAGACATCAGAGTTGAAACATGCCTGTGGTATCATCCATCAATCCATTCTATTATTATCACTAGGGTTGGAGGTGTGCTGGTGCCTATCTCAGCTGACTTCGGGCGAGAGGCGGAGTACACCCTGAACTGGTTGCCAGCCAATCACAGCCTTTGGTATCAATGAAAAATAAATGAGGATTGGGTGCCCATTCTCGTTAAGTACAAGTCACATGTCAACTTGATCTCACCAACACACACCGCCACATTTTGAAATATCTGGAAATGCTGTATTCCTGTGCATCCTTCATAAATTTTAAATCTGTTGCGCCATTCAGATAAATTCCTCTTATAACAGATGAACCTCTCTGTGATAACAGCCTCTCAATCCAGGGCTATTACATTTTCAGAAAAAGATGATTTGTCTATGTGCGCTCTGCGCTTGGTTGGCAATCACTTCAGGGTGTACACCGCCTCTTGGCCAGAGTCAGCTGAGTCAGCTGGGATAGGCAAGCCTGCGACCGTTGTGAGGGTAAGCGGTACGGAAAATGGATGGATGGATGATTTGTTAGACATCCAATAATTTAAAATGTCTGAGCCAGAATTCATTTGGGATCACCATGGCATCTTCATACCACAACAATAAAGTTGACAATTAAACTATAAATGTCACTATTTGATACGCTGTATCAGATTATAGTGTAGTTTCAAGCTCATTCTCGACATGGTCTCTCTTCCCAGACAAACAGGAACCAAACAATAGGGTCCCAGTCTTCATGTTTTATTTCTGCTTGGTGGATCAGCAGGCTCAGACTTCTGGCAGACAAGGACCTTTTATGTTGATGAGAAGGACACATGGTGTAGCAATGTATAATTGCCATGCTGGATTAATTGTTGCCAGGGGCCTGTCAAATGTAGCAAAATATTTTGTAAAGACACTATTTTTTACTCAGAACTAAGGACAGGAAGTTAAAATGAACAGAAAAAAATAGTAGTGATTAACCTCAAAAATAGAAATTTATAGGTTTTTAAGTATGTCTGCGGTCAGGAAGAGATACAGCTCTATGGCCTCATCTGCTGTGGTGGGTGAGTGTAAGACATTTTCTATCATTATAAGGCAGCACAAGTTGAATACAGTCTCATCACAAGGATATAGTCCTCTCTGTTGGCATTCCTGTTTAAAGGCCTGCACTCCCTCATGAGAGAACTGTTTTACTTTATCTTGTCCTCCAATGAGATGAGGGATGGTGTACAACAGAATTGGACATCCACTTGGAGCGATTGCATTTCTACTGTTGCGGATAATGTGGGTATTCCACAAATGAGCAACTTACTGCAGTTCTTCCTGCAGAAGAAAAATACATTACCAGTGAGAACAACAAATAAGAAGTGTTTTCTATTTTGAGTCAATATGACACACGCAAAGATACTGTATACTGTACTGTCTTTTTGATAAAATGGGTGAATGTGTGGTAGTAAAAGGCCTTTATGTCACACAGTCAAAAAAAAAAGGAATTATCCAAGCTATAAACAGCTGTTTTTGAAGGCCTAGCATGTAGTGACTTAATGTGGAGAAAAGGGTATAGAGAAAAAGAAAAAGGTAGGGAAGGAGAGAGCAGTGCAAAGAAGGAGAGGAAGAGAGGAAGGAGAGATTGACAGACTACGAAGAAAAAAATTAAAAATACAGCATCAAAATTAAAAGAAGCAAATAATGGTCTAACAAGGCAGAAGAGACAAAACAGCTCAAAAGAATTAGATATAGGACAGAGTAAAGGAGTGTTTAGGAGAGGGAGGAGGAAAGATGAAAAGAATAGGGAGGTAAAAACAGAAGCTAAAGGAAGGAAGAAAAGGGAAGGTACCTACCTGTGAACGTGAATATTTACATTCATTCAAAAGGAAAGGGTATATAAAACGAGTAGGGGGAGAGAGAGAGAGATACAAACATACAGCAACGACAGACAGACAGACAGATAGACTGATAGACAGATAGATAGATATCTAATTATTACTTATTTACATGATGCCTACCCCTATGATGTTCAGGCAAGTAAACAATACTAGCTGTGTGTCCAAGAAGTTTCCCAAAAACATTTTCATTGTCTTTGAGTTCCTGGAGACGGTTCATCCAGAATTGAGCATGATGCCTTCTCAAAAAGGCCCACCAGCTTTCATTCCTCTGATTGTGATTACTGGACCCAGAAATGAAGTAGTTACCGACGTGGCGATCCATATCCGTACTCCAGTGTAGGAATCTCTGCATCGCTGCCACTGTGACGTTTTCTGTCCCCAAATCTGCGTGAATTTTGGCAGGTGTCCTCATCCTCTTCTCAACTTTGGATATGAAATAACCAGCGATGATTTGGGGTTGCTGTTTGTTGAGTAGACATCGAGCCAAACCATGAGCCTTGAAAAGCCATCAATCACTCAATTGATGCAAAGAACTTTAGTTTGTCGTACGAGTCAACATGCCACATGAAAGTAGGCCCAGGGTTAACGTACGTATCTCGGGTCAAGCGGTTTCTCTGCCTTTGCGCAACACCATGTAGGTCTAAAAATTTAAGCAGATGTCTCACGGTACTCTGGGTCACAACAAACGCAGCTTGGATGCAGCGGAGATGGTATACTTTGTATACGTGGAGCCTTCCGTGCCCCTCCAGCTGATCCATTAGAAATGACACTACGTCCAGGGGGTCGGACTGATTCCTCCCCCTGTATAGTCCCATGCACTTTAAATTACGTCTTAGAGTACGCATACTTATTACAAGGCCGTACAAGGCTCAATAACTGTAAAATATCACCATGTCTCAACCAAAGCATGAAACAGAACTTAATCAAATCGTTGAAATGACATGCACCATTTTGAAGCAATAACTTCCGGTTCAGGTCGCTGGCAAAGCCAATTTGGCGAAGCCCTATGAACATGTGTGTCTTCTTTTTCAGTCTTAAATCTTTTTAAACACTCAGACTTATTTTTTAGTATTATAGAAGAGCAGCGTAGATATATAACTTTGATACATAAGACACTAAAAGGACTCCGCCAGTGAACCGAATCGGAAGAATTTATTACGTTTTAACGTGATTACTTTCTACGGTATAACGTGAAACAAATCACATTATAACATGAAATTAATCACGTTATAACATGTAGTTTATCACATTATAACGTGAACCAGATCACGTTATAACATGAAATTTATCATGTTTTTTTTTTTTTTTTGCGGCAGCAATACGCTTCCGTAAACATCAAATCAAATATAAAAATAATAATATATGGGAGTCGAAACACACCTGCCACCATTTCAATTCTTAACTGCCCAAAAACCAACAACACATATATTGGGCGCTACAGCAACATTATTTGCTTTAGTCGGTTAAATGACTTTATGAAGAAGTTGTTTGCTGAAGAGACTTATTGATTGTGTGCGTGCGTGCATGTGCGACACCATAGGGATAGTGCTGATTTTGCCATATCCACTGCCAAAACAACAATAGAAACATCTGCAACTCACCGCTAGGTGTTTTCTCAAGTTAGAAGTGGGCTTGAATATCCAAGTTTGGCAAGTCACAATTTAAGAGCTGCATTATAAAGCTGTTGTTGTTTGGAGTCTGTAAAATAAACAGTCGCACGGCTGGTTTCCCCCGAAAAATGAGTCATTTTGATTGGCTTGCGAAGGCTATGTGTGCGGTCATGTGACTGCCTTGTGTCATCTGATTGGTAAAAAATGAGTCATTTTGATTGGCTCGTGAAGGCTACGTGTGCGACCATGTGACAGCCTTGTGTCGTCTGATTGGTGAATTGGACTCAAATGACATTAGTGATCCCGTTTGATTGGTGCAACGGGCACCCTATGCGAAAGTCGAAGATGGCGTCTAAAAATACACGCGCACACGCAAGAATGGAGAAATAAAAGTAGCGACCCGCGTGTCGGTCATTGTGATGAAGAAAAAGTATCGATCCTTCTTCACATAAATACTGATAGTGTTCTGTAAATTGACTGTCTGTTGTACTAGAGCGGCTCCAACTACCGGAGACAAATTCCTTGTGTGTTTTGGACATACTTGGCAAATAAAGATGATTCTGATTCTGATTCTGAAGTAAAAGTAAAAGGTACGGGGCATTTAAAGTACCCTGACATGTACAGTTTATGGAAAATGTTACTTGAGTAAATGTAAAAGAGTAAATGTAACGCGTTACTACCCACCTCTCCATTTAATCTCAGCCCTGTATGTGTTTGTGTTTCAACTGGATAACATTCATCACTGCAAACACCATTTTTGATTCTGTTTTTGATGAGTCATAGAGGAAAACAAAGGTGTCCCTTAAAAGGCTCAATCTTTGACAACATGTGATTGGAGCCACAGAGTTACACTGTAGCGCTGTTTGGGAACATTCATATGGTGTTTTATTAAATAGTGTGTGCTGTAACACAAACACGCAATTCTCGCATGTCCAAATACCTAGAAGAGGCTGCATTCAGCTTTGGGCCTTTTCTGCTCCTTTTTTCCCACTGAGGTATTTTGATAGAATTTGAAGGCTGTACGCATCAAATGATCCAAATGTCAAGGCATGCGCTCGTGCTACCCCAGAAGGCCAGAAATTGGTAAAAAACTTCTGATAACCAGCAACTCAAACCTGACTTTCCTCCTTTGTCTCTAAAGTATATATTTTTTAGTAACTTGTATTATTTCAGACATCCATCCATCCATCCACGCCCACGACCATAGTGAGGATAAGTGGTATGGAAAATGGATGGATGGATGGCTAGATTATTGTCCATAATTATTATTTTAAAGTCCTTATTTTAAACAACACAAGCAACCATTCACACATTCACACTGACCATTTTGAGACTTCAATTAACCTAAAAAGCCTGTTTTTGGAATGTGGGAGGAAACCGGAGTACCCACGCAGGCACGGAGACAACATGTAAACTGAACATACGAAGCAGGGTCCCAGAATTGAACTGTGAGACAGATGTGCTAACCAGTCACCCACTGTTCATTTTATTCTTATTGTAAAATAAAATAAGAATTTGTTAAGATATCATATTAATTATGACAATGAATAGGAAAATATTTTTTCTGAAAGCAGATTCATAGATGACATTGTGGTAAATGGATGATGTTTTTAATAATCTACATATTCAGGTTTATTTTGCTGTAACGTATAACTGCTGAATTATAATCATTTTTTAAAAAGACAAGTACAGGAAAAGAAAAATAAGTAATATTTTCTGTTTGCTTGTCTTCACTTTTAAAACTTTAGAGGTTTAATAACTTATTGTAACTTCGGTTCATTGAGCATCCAAAGGTCTCACCACGACTCCACAAGTGTGTTTTTCTGTCTTTTTGTTGTTTATATGTGTGAGTACATGATTGACTGTTTTGATTTTGCATTGTACTGCAGTTAACTTTTTACGAATGTTAAACTGTTACCTGCATAATAAAAAAAAATTTAACTCTTGAAAGGAATATTTCTATTTCCATTACAGTAGTTCCTATGGGGGAAATCAATTTCAAATTCATATGACAGCAACTGTCGGCACGGTGGGCGACTGGTTAGAGCGTCTGCCTCACAGTTCTGAGGACCGGGGTTCAATCCCCGCCCCACCTGTGTGGAGTTTGCATGCTCTCCCCGTGCCTGCGTGGGTTTTCTCCGGGCACTCCGGTTTCCTCCCGCATCCCAAAAACATGCATGCTAGGTTAATTGAAGTCTGTAAATTGCCAGTAGGTGTGAATGTGATTGCGACTGGTTGTTTGTTTGTATGTGCCCTGCGATTGGCTGGCAACCAGTTCAGGGTGTACACCGCCTCCTGCCCGATGATAGCTAGGATTGGGTCCGGCATGCCTGCGACCCTAGTGAGAAGCAGAGGCTCAGAAAATGGATGGATGGATGGATGGATGGACGACAGCAATTGATAGCCTTCAATGGATGGTTCAACTTCTACTATTACATGCTTTGTAGTAAACTTGACTATTGTAATGGTCTTCTGACTGGACTCCCCTAAAAGAGCATTAAACAGCTGCAGCTCATTCAGAATGCTGCAGCTCGGGTTCTGACCAGAACAAAGAGGTCAGAGCATATTATTCCAATTTTAAAGTCTTTACACTGGCTCCCAGTAAGCTTTAGAATAGATTTGAATGATTTTCTGTTACTGGTCTATAAATCACTGAAAGGTTTGTACATGGAAAAATACATGGAAGAAATGCTAATGGGATAGTCCAAAACAAAAATGCTGAAGCAGCATTTAGCTATTATGCAGCACACAAATGGAATAAGCCCCAAGTGGGAATGTTTTTAAGTCCAGGTTAAAAACTCTTCTTTTTTTCCTCATGCATTTTAGAGCATTTCCACTTTTAAATCATATTTCTTGCACTGTGAGCTTTTTAAAATTGTACTTATATTTTTTCTTTGTTTTAAATGCTTTTAATCATGTAAAGCACATTGAGTTACCTTGTTTATGAAATGCGCTATATAAATACATTTGCTTTGTTTTGCTTATTAGAAACCAATGCATGTTTTGTTTAGCTTGTAAATATAATCAGTTAATGTAAAAATCTAATATCTATCTATCTAACAGTCAAAAATGTGAAAGTCCTCTTGAGAATGTTTTCCTCTTGCTTGTTTTCCTCAATGACTCATCAAAAACAGAATCAAAAATGGTGTTTGCAGTAATGAATGTTATCCAGTTGAAACAAAAACACATACAGGGCTGAGATTAAATGGAGAGGTGGGTAGTAACGCATTACATTTACTTTTTTACATTTACTCAAGTAACATTTTCCATAAACTATACATGTCAGGGTACTTTAAATGCCCCGTACCTTTTACTTTTACTTCAGAATCAGAATCAGAATCATCTTTATTTGCCAAGTATGTCCAAAACACACAAGGAATTTGTCTCCGGTAGTTGGAGCCGCTCTAGTACAACAGACAGTCAATTTACAGAACACTTTGGAGACATAAAGACATTGACAAAAAACAATTGTGCAAAAAGATGCAGAGTCCTCTAGCACTTAGACCAGTTTGAATGACTAATATTGCAATAGTCCGGTGCAATGACCATTGTGCAAAGGGCGCTGAGACTTCAAGGAGTGTATGCGGTTTAAAGTGACGAGTAGTGCGATAATCTGGGACAATGTTGGTTGTGCAAATGTTACAGATACTCCTCAATCAGTGTGCAAATGGAGCAGATACTCCTCAATCAGTGTGCAATTGGAGCAGATGCTACTCTGGCATGAGTGGCCAGTATATGCAAATAGTGCAGCATGGCGAGACAACTACAGTGAGTGCACTAGTAATACATAATTGGCCACACAGAAATGTGACAACGAACTCAAGTCAAAAAATTGCCATCTTATTGTAATGGAATTATAGGTTAGGTGTTTAAGAAGTTGATCGCAAGAAGGAAGAAGCTGTTGGAATGTCTACTAGTTCTAGTTTGCATTGATCGGTAGCGCCTACCTGAGGGAAGGAGCTGGAAGAGCTGGTGACCGGGGTGTGAAGGGTCCGAGAGGATTTTGCACTTGAGAAGTTTGCTATTTAGCAACAAGGGAAGGAAAACCTGCAAATAGGAACTTGATTTTTGACTGTCACCTGATGTAGAGGATTCAATGTTCTCACACACAGACAGACACGCACACACTGCATTGTAACCATCTGAAATAAAAATTCCCAAAGCTTACAGGCCAAAATGTCAAACATGGTCTAATCAGAACTGACGCGATCCACGTGGGTCTCACAGTGGTGCTCATCCTTCTTCTCATTCTTCACACGAGTGACATTTGTGGCTTGTGGCTGCACCATGCAAATGAGGCCAGCTTACCACCAAACAACCACCATGAATGTCTTGTGACTGAGCTGCTGACGCTGAGACCTTTTCAAGTCATGTTGGCGCGCATGCTTGCAGTCACTCAGGGAGGTACGGGGGAATGGTCTCAGCATGTTGAGGCCTTTTTTAATGGAGGGGTCATTCTGCCACTGTTATGCTTTGCATGAGATAACTCTGTGACTCCACGGGGGCTCCTTCTCCATATAAGGATGGCTCCCTACATTCATACGACTGCTTGGTTATTATTAGCAAGACTGCGCAACAGCTGGCTTTCCAGTGCGGGAAAAGCAAATGGTATAAATTCTCATCGTTGCTGAGTTTTGTCAAAACAAGCCATTATAAATAAGCATCAAATTTTTTTTTATTGCCTTGTATAAATGCCACACGATTTGTGAATTGATTGATTGAATTGACGGTTTAATGATATGAACAAACCTGTCTATTCTATCCTCGTTGGAATTTGTTTCCAGGGAAAAATGTACCGGTAGTTCATGGTTCTCATAACTATTTTGTTTTATATCAGTCAAACTCATGACTGGCAAATTAGATCTACCTCGTAACTATGGTGAATATAGGAGTAAAATATTAGTACAGTATATGGAAATGTGATTATTAGTATAATTCAGTATATATATATATATATATATATATATATATATATATATATATATATATATATATAGCGGCACGGTGGGGGACTACCGTTAGCATGGGGGTTAGCATATCTGCCTCACAGTTCTGAGGACCAGGGTTCAAGTCCCGGCCCCGCCTGTGTGGAGTTTGCATGTTCTCCCTGTGCCTGCATGGGTTTTCTCTGGGCACTCTGGTTTCCTCCCACACCCCAAAAACATGCATGCTAGGTTAATTGATGACTCTAATTTGCCCGTAGGTGTGAATGTGAGTGAGAATGGTTGTTTGTCTATATGTGCCCTGTGATTGGCTGGCAACCAGTTCAGGGTGTGGCCTGCCTCCTGCCCGAAGATAGCTGGGATGGGCTCCAGCACTCCTGTGACCTTTGTGAGGATAAGCGGGTTGGAAAATGGGAGGGTTGGATAGATAGATAGATAGATGGATGGATGGATGGATGGATGGATGGATAGATAGATAGATAGATAGATAGATAGATAGATAGATAGATAGATAGATAGATAGATAGATAGATAGATAGATAGATAGATAGATAGATAGATAGATAGATAGATAGACAGACAGACAGATAGACAGACATACAGACAGATAGACAGACAGACAGACAGACAGATAGATAGATAGATAGATAGATAGATAGATAGATAGATAGATAGATAGATAGATAGATAGATAGATAGATAGATAGATAGATAGATAGATAGATAGATAACATTCACATCATCAGTGTGAATGTGAGTGCGAATGGTTGTCCGTGTCTATATGTGCCCTGTGACTGACTGGCGACCAGTTCAGGGTGTAGTCAGCCTTTCGCCCGAAGTCAGCTGGGATATGCTCCAGCGTCCCGTGACCCTAACCAGGATAAGCAGTGTTGAAAATGGATGGATGAAATGGATGGTATGGGGGTGTGTTAGTGGCCATGGCATGGGTAACTTGCACATCTGTGAAGGCCCCATTAATCCTGAAAGGTACATACAGGTTCGGAGCAACATATGCTGCCATCCAAGCAACGTCTTTTTCAGGGACGTCCCTGCATATTTCAGCAAGACAATGCCAAGCCACATTCTGCATGTGTTACAACAGCCTCCCTTCGCCGTAAAAGAGTGCGAGTACTAGACTGGTATTCCTGCAGTTCAGAGTCCAGACCTGTGGCGCATTATGAAACGCAAAATGCGACAACGGAGACTCCAAACTGTTGCACAACTTTTACACAGTTGAATTCCACCTACAAAGCTTCAACAATTCGTGTCCCTTGTGTGTGTGTGTGTGTGTGTGTGCAGGCTGTGGTAAACTAGACAGTTAATATAGTTGTAAATGAGTGTTGGATCACTATTTGTCAAGTTCAACCTTTTTATTCTGTCAAATCTCGGATGCGGTCACCATGATAAGTGGATCTTTATTTGCTCTTATAAGTGAAGCTCAAAGACGTTTTCCAAAACAGCCACTTCCATTTATAGCTATCAAATCAATAGACCTGAATATCAGCTACCAAGTTGGAAATCATCTAACTAGCAGGAGCTCAGTCTCATTATTACTGCTTTTATGGTTTATTTATCTTTATGTAGTCTTTACAAACTAATGACCAATGTAAATCGATTCTCATTATTGTCTCTTCAACCATTGGCTTAACTGTTGTCCCTTGAGGTGTTTTTATTGTGTTGTCACTTGTTTGCCAGATGTTCTCAAAAATTTAATTTTACAGTATATGCTGTTACTTGTTGCAGGATTTATGTTGCACCGCAAAAAACAAATTGAAAGAATAAGTAATCATTGTTAGTATGTAAGGCGTAATCGACTGCAAGGTATTGGAAAATAATCTTGAAAGCTGCTTGAATTTGACCTTACAAAAAAAAGGTGTACGTACCCTGAAAAGTCATTCAAAACGTTATTGAAAGCGTTTGAACGTGACCTTCAATTGTGTATGAACACTGATAGTGCAGTGGGTCCAGTGCTGAGTGTCAGCATGTCTTCTCTGCGACAGTCAATTGAGTGACCTTCAACGTTGTTTTTTGATTAAAGCACCAGACACCTACATCCCCTTTACATTAGAGTCATCGTAAATGGCAGAGATTGGATGAAAAAGAATGGTTGTCATGCCTCCCTCATTATAACCTTCAGATGCATGTGCACGAACGCACGCATGCAGACGCACACACACACACACACACACACACACACACACACGCACACACACACACGACTGGGATGCCTCCCTGATAAGCTCCTCTTGATCCACTGGGGGCTCCCTCCAGCCACTTTTGTTGCTATAACATCCACGCAGACACACCCACACCTCATCTGTGATGAAACCTGAGCAACGTGTGCACTCGACAGCTGCGAGGCAGTGCGGCTCCTCTTACTCTATGAAAGCATCACTATGCGGAGCAAAACCTGAGACCTCGCAATGAATACACACACACTCTTACTTTGGCAGCAGCCGCAAGGCAAACATGCAAAGTCAAAATGAGGTGAACAGCACCAGCTCACATGCAGACCTCTCTTTTGGTCTGTGGGATGTATTACACAAGGTTGTCAAAAGTGTCGACGAAAAAGAGAAAAGCAGGGGTTTCCTGGGTCTCTGTATGCGTCGGAGGGTAGGTAAGTAGTGCTTAATAGGGGAAGCCCACCACCCCTCGTTCGCTCTTATTGCTCTGCCTCTGCAGTGAGCCTCACCCATCTGCTAGCCAATCAGCTTACAGGTGCATGAGCGCAGAGAAATGATGGGGGAAGCCATGCTGTGGATAGTGATAGCCTGCAGGGATGGGCGTAGGTGTATGCGTGTATGTGTTTCATAACACAAGTATATTTCCTGTTCAGGTACAATGAATGTTTTTTTTTCTAGTCTTGTAGCTGGGGAGATGTATAGTTGTTCCTTGATTTACAAGTTTAAGCTGTTCCGTGACCACTTTTGTAACTCAAATCAGTCATTTATCAAATAAAATTTCTGCATTGAAATTAATTAAAATACCATTAATCAGTTCCAGCGCCTCTAAAACAACAGGTTTTTGTTGCATGTTTTTAATGAAGAAAAATAATATGATTAAGCAATATCACACAAAGAGGGGGTGAAGTTGTACTGTAGTGTATGTCATCACAGCTGTGATTCCGTCATAGGCATGAGGTCATAACAACATCGCCTGGAATATATTGTATATATGATATTGCTTTTATACAACAGTTTTACGCGCACCATTTATTAAACAGTAATATGCAACAACAAATTAGTTGTTCTTTTATTTACTCAATTATTCAGCTCTGCCAAGCAGCAAACTGTGTCTTTAGCAATTAGGAAGACATGCTAACAGCCAACATTGACAAAATAAATTTAAAAACATGGATCTTGTTTTCCTGTTTCACTTTCTTGGAGCAAGTTGGTTGATTAGTCCACTTCACCTCTAGTTGCGTCACGCAATTACATCATTTAATGGGAGCTCCACTACAAGCAAAAGTCAAGTAATCTGGAAAGGCAAAATGAAGCCAATGGACATGACAACCATGCACTCGTTAACCGTGTTAGCATCTTGGCCGAGTGACCACCCCTGATAATACACTTAGGGCTCTATTTTCGTGACAGTGCAAATCTGGCACTGCACTTGGCGTAACTGCGAGGAGGCAGGATAGGCCCAGTTTTGGTACTTTTGTGAACCGACGTAACCCCAGCGCATTTAATCGTGGGATGTCTGCTCTGGTGTGGGCGTGACCATAGCCGACTTGAATCCTGTCCAATTGAAGCAGCTTCTTTCATCCCCTTTAAGAGCGGCACAATAGTCTCGCATAGAGACATTGCTATATGTAGAAGACAGCGTAGCAATCCCTGCATGACTGGAGCATTATCACTGGTTTTGGCCAATGAGACAACAGGCAACATGATTAAATACAGTATGAGCTGGTGATAACCGTGGGCAATTTAAATAATGTATATCTGCACACCTCATGTATCTATCCTTACCCACATGCGACGGTGTCAAAGGACGCACCCTCGTTGCGTCGGCATGCCCAACTTGGTGCAGACCAGTCTGCCAAACACACCAGCAAGACTTTTGCTTGCACAAAAATCAGGATAGGCTACCATTTGTGCTTCGGTGCATGTCGCGCAGTCTATGAAAATAGAGACCGAAATCTATCAAATGATGCCACACATTTAATCACATTCATACTTCAAATCAAATGTTATTTCTGGAAATATGTCCATCTTTGCAGTGCTTGGTTTTTAGCAACCCACATTAATGTAGATACCCACTGACCATTGACGAAGGCAAAAAATGGTGGTTAAAAACATCTGTTAGCCAGAGTCATGTGTGACTGTATCTCATCACTCATGGAATGATTCTAGTCCAATCAAATTGCTTGGTCACATCTAACTGTATAAAAAGATCCATCCATGCATTTCCTGAACCGCTTATCCTCACTAGGGCCCCGGGCATGTTGGAACTTATCCCAGCTGACTTCAGGTGAAAGGCGGACTACACCCTGAACTGGTCGCTCGTCAGTCACAGGGCAACACAGAGAACCATTCACACTCACATTCACACAGTCACTGAGTGGGAGCTGAACCCACGCTGCCTGCACCAAAGTCAGGCGAGTGTACCACTACACCATCAGTGACTTTGTATAAAAAGATACCTAAAACATAATAAAAAATAATGTAAAGAAATAAACGTTTCATAAAATGTAACTAATGTACATTGGGACAAGCTGGGTCACAAGAACAGCTGTAGTACTGTGTGCCTTTAAGGGGTGTGGCCTAGTGAGTGGTGTCAAGAAAATGGCCATTTAGTCTTCATGTGAGTGTCTGGACATGATTTTTGACCTACAGTGGCTGCTCACGACTTTTGTGCGTTTGACTGTTTGTACCAATCGGCTACTGTGGCTCTCCTTTCTTTTTATGTCACTCGAATGCTGGCGTGTCTGAAGCTCGCTCATAACTAAAAGTTTGCCTTGCAACCCAAAGCAAAAAAATCGACTTGTACAGTAACTCAAAAAACTAGTTAGTTGGGGCACTCGTTAGTCAAGGTAACACTGTGAACCAATAAAACAGAAATTTGTAATGTATATATCCTGGCCACCTCTCATGTTGAATAATGCTGACAATCGGAGGAACACAGGGAGCGTCACACCATTCTGATCGAATGGGACATTTTGATACTGCATAAAGTATGACCAGGCCTGTCGTTCATGTCATTCCTCTTCATAAGCTTCAGCTCAAATCTGTGGGATAGTGAAACAGTGGATACGTTATTGATGTTCACTTAATGTTCACCAAATTAGGATTTCACTAACATTTTCATGCATAACAGATCTCTAAATTCACACAAAATATTTGACTTTCAATCTGTGTGACGTGTTTTATTTACATTAAAAATAAACAGTGGCTAACTTATTTTTATACTTGTTAATTCACATGGTAGTCGCTGATGGTGTAGTGGTACACTGACTTTAGTGCGGGCAGCGTGGGTTCAGTTCCCACTCAGTGACGGTGTGAATGTGAGTGTGAATGGTTGTCCGTGTCTATATGTGCCGTACGACTGACTGGCGACCAGTTCAGGGTGCAGTCCTCCTTTCGCCCGAAGTCAGCTGGGATGGGCTCCAGCATGCCCGGGACCCAAGTGAGGATAAGTGGTTCAGGAAATGGATGGATGGAAATTCACATGGTTTAAACAGACACTTGCAAAAACTTAACAGGATGTCAGGTATACGTTTGCTCTTGTGCTAAGCTTGATCCTCTTTAATATTCTGTTTGAGTGAGAATTGTGTCATTATCTATACGGAAAAACAAGACTTCTTGTTTAAAATTTTTGGGAAAAAGCTTTCGCTGTTGTTTTGGGATCCATTTTGTCTTAACTTTGAAAGTGCTTGCTGGTTTTACTACTTTTTAAAATACTATGTAGCATCTTTGGGACAAAATTGGGACAAAATGTATTGAGCACAACATGTCATGCAATGTTTGTGGAGTGTTTTGGAGTCATTCCCCCTCTCCCCACCTGAGTGCATTGCTGCAGGAAACTGACAGAAGCAGCAAATGTGTATAAAAAATAACTTTCACTCAAAAGATGAAATTAACTGAACTACAATTAATTATATTACATTATACATACAATACATTATATACAATCCATTTTATATATATTAAAAAATAAAACAATTTAACTACCAAAATTACACTCATTTAGGTATTACCCTCATGTTGAAAACAGAAATACGGAAGAGATTCTTGAACCGAGAGCCCTCGGGGGAAATCTGGAGATAATCAGTGAATTGCAGAGCTGCTCAGCTCTGCCTCTCCTCATGCTGTTCTCCTGGGACCAGGACTTGTTAGTGTGTGTGCGTACCTGTGTGTGTGCGTGTGTCCACGTGTGTAAGGAATGGGCCATGAAGAAGGAGGTCAGCGCACGATTAAATCCTTATTATATCCCTCAAACCTAAATTAAGAAAATGACTGAAGTGACGGCGGATGACTGGTTAGAGTATCTTCCTCACAGTTCTGAGGACTGGGATTCAATCCCCGGCCCTGCCTGTGAGGAGTTTGCATGTTCTGCCCGTGCCTGCGTGGGTTTTCTCCGGGCACTCCGTTTTCCTCCCACATCCCAAAAACATGCATGCAAGGTTAATTGAAGACTCTAAATTGCCCGTAGGTGTGAATGTGAGTGCGAATGGTTGTTTGTTTGTATGTGCCCTGCGATTGGCTGGCAACCGGTTCAGGGTTTACCCTGCCTCCTGCGCGATGATAGCTTGGATAGGCTCCAGCACTCCCGCGACCCTTGTGAGGATAAGCGGCTCAGAAAATGGATGGATGGATGGACTTAAGTGACCTAAGAGGGCAGATGAACATGACTACGGGCAGTTGACGACCATGGGTTGAGGTCCAGGGTCATAGTAGTGACCTGCAGGGCTACTATTCCCGGTGTATCACTCTTGGTTTTCTCATACCCTGCATACTGCATCAGTAATCCTTATATAAGAAACTCATAATTATATTCAAGATGAAGTGGACGTAGCCTATTTGAGTTTACTCTGTGGCACAGGTGTCAAGCTCAAGGCCCGGGAACCAGATCCGGCCCGCCATATAATTCCTTGTGGCCCTCATAAGCAAATCATGTGAGTCAACTTCATGTTCTTCTGGACCAAACTTTCAAATTGTCATCACTTCTAATAATGCTGAGAAACTGCAAGCATTTTAAAATAAGAAAGTTGGGCGTGAAGCGGGCAGGCGGATGTGTTTGGCTTTTGGACCATTTTCAGCTGTACAAAAACCAAGCTGAAAAAAACTGACAAAATTATGGTGAAAAAAAATATCAAAAACAGCTACATGTTCAGAAATAAATATAGGAGACCCTGGTTCTCCTCCAATGTTGGTTAGTATGTCTCGTTTCAATGGATGTATTCAATATGCCGTGGTTTTCTTAGTTCGCGTGGTACAATTTTAAAGTGGAAAACTGACTGCTCCAGGCCACGGGAAATATACTGTAGCTGAGGGGAGCTGGTACTTCAGTGCCAAAGTGACGTGTGATGCAACTGTTTTGTAGTTGTACAAGCTGTAAACATTGGTTCATCTCATAACTTTCTAAGGGAGAGTCTTCTCGGCGGCACGGTGGACGACTGGTTAGAGTGTCTGCCTCACAGTTGTGAGGACCGGGGTTCAATCCCCAAGCGCGCCTGTGTGGAGTTTGCATGTTCTCCCCGTGCCTGCGTGGGTTTTCTCCGGGCATGCCGGTTTCCTCCCACATCCCAAAAACATGCATAGTAGGTTAAGCTGCCCATGATAGCTGGGATAGGCTCCAGCACGCCCGCGACCATAGTGAGGAGAAGCGGCTCAGAAAATGGATGGATGGATGGATGGATGAAAAGTCTTCTCCAAAAGTGGAGAAAATGATAGCAATTAGCAATTTTAATGTTCAAATCAAATGAGTTGGGTAGTGTATATTTGACTGTTAAAACGTGTTATTCATTTTTTCTTTGTATCAGTATTAAAGTGAACTCTGATTGCAATGACGTTTGGGATGTATGATCTCTTTCGACTTGAGTAACATAACAATAAGATACTACTTCTCCTTTCGGCTTGTCCCTTTAGGGGTCGCCACAGCGCGTCATCCTTTTCCGTGTAAGCTTATGTCTTGCATCCTCCTCTCAAACACCAACTGCCCTCATGTCTTCCCTCACGACATCCATCAACCTTCTCTTTGGTCTTCCTCTCGTTCTCTTGCCTGGCAGCTCCATCCTCATCATCTTTCTACCAATATACTCACTATTTCTCCTCTGGACGTGTCCAAACTATCAAAGTCTGCTCTCTCTAACTTTATCTCCAAAACATCGAACCTTGGCTGTCCCTCTGATTAGCTCATTTCTAATTTTATCCAGCCTGTCACCCTGAGAGCGAACCTCAACATCTTCATTTCCACCACCTCCAGTTCTGCTTCCTGTTGTCTCTTCAGTGCCACTGTCTCTAATCCGTACATCACGGCTGGCCTCACCACTGTTTTATAAACTTTGCCCTTCATCCGAGCAGAGACTCTTCTGTCAGATAACACACCTGACAACTTCCTCCACCCGTTCCAACCTGCTTGGACCCGTTTCTTCACTTCCTGACCACACTCACCATTGCTCTGGACGGTTGACCCCAAGTATTTAAAGTCCTCCTCCCTTGCTATCTCTTCTTCCTGTAGCCTCATTCTTCCCCCACCACCCCTCTCATTCATGCACATATATTCTGTTTTACTTCGGCTAATCTTGATTCCTCTGCTTTCCAGTGCATGCCTCCATCTTTCTAACTGTTCCTCCACCTGCTCCCTGCTTTCAATGCAGATCACAAGATAATCTGCAAACATCATGGTCCACGGGGATTCCAGTCTAACCTCATATGTCAGCCTATCCATCACCACTGAAAACAGGAAGGGGCTCAGGGCTGATCCCTGATGCAGTCCCACCTCCACCTTAAATTCGTCTGTCACACCTACGGCACACCTAACTACTGTTCTGCTGCTCTTGTACATGTCCTGTTTTATTCTAAAATACTTCTCTGCCACTCCAGACGTCCGCATGCAGTACTACAGTTCCTCTCTGGGTACTCTGTCATAGGCTTTCTCTAGATCTACAAAGACACAATATAGCTCCTTCTGACCTTCTCTGTACTTTTCCATCAACATCATCAAGGCAAATAATGCATCTGTGGTACTCTTTCTAGGCATGAAACCATACTGTTGCTCGCAAATACTCACTTCTGTCCTGAGTCTTGCCTCCACTACTCTTTGCCATAATTTCATTGTGTGGCTCATCAACTTTATTCCTGTATAGTTCCCACAGCTCTGCACATCACCCTTGTTCTTAAAAATGGGTACCACCACACTTTTCCTCCATTCCTCAGGCATCTTCTCACGTGCCAGAATTCTCTTGAACAACCTGGTCAAAAACTCCATAGCCAACTCTCCTAGATGCTTCCATACCTCCACAGGAATGTCATCAGGACCAACTGCCTTTCCATTTTTCATCCTCTTTAATGCCTTTCTAACTTCCCCCTTACTAATCATTGCCACTTCCTGGTCAACCACACTTGCCTCTTCTACTCTCCCTTCTCTCTCATTTTCCTCATTCATCAACTCCTCGAAGTATTCCTTCCATCTATCTAGCACGCTACTGGCACCAGTCAACATATTTCCATCTTTATCCTTAATCACCCTAACTTGCTGCACATCCTTCCTATCTCTAGCCCTCTGTCTGGCCAACATGTATTGATCCTTTTCTCCTTCTTTAGGGTCCAACCTGGCATACATGTCATCATATGCCTCTTGTTTGGCCTTTGCCACCTCTGCCTTTGCCCTATGTCGCATCTCAATGTATTCCTTTCACCTCTCCTCGGTCCCCCCTTGTCCCACTTCTTCTTAGCTAACCTTTTTCCTTGTATGATTTCCTGTACTGTGAGGTTCCACCACCAAGTCTCCTTCTCTACTTTCCTGCCAGAAGATACACCAAGTACTCTCCTGCCTGCCTCTATGATCAGCTTGGCTGCAGTGGTCCAGTCTTCTGGAAGCCCCTCCTGTCCACCGAGAGCCTGTCTCACCTCTTCCCGAAAAGCTGCACAACACTCGTCCTGTCTCAGCTTCCACCACATTGTTCTCTGCTCTCTAGCCACACTCTCCCCTACCACTACCTTACAGTCGATAACCTCCTTCAGATTACATCGTCTGCACAAAATGAAATCCACCTGCGTGCTTCTACCTCCGCTCTTGTAGGTCACCCTATGTTCCTGCCTCTTCTGGAAAAAAGTGTTCATTACAGCCATTTGCATCCTTTTTGCAAAGTCTACCATCTGTCCTTCCAATTTCCTTTCCTGGATGCCGTACTCACCCATCACTTCTTCATCGCCCCTATTACCTTCACCAACATGTCCATTACAATATATACCAATCACGACTCTCTCTCTCTGTCTGGGATGCTTAGAATTACTTCGTCTAGCTCCTTCCAGAATTTCTCTTTCACCTCTAGGTCACATCCTACCAATTTCAAGTATCAGCCTCATCACTCGATCTGATACTCTTTTCACCTCCAATACATTCTTACCCAACTCTTGTTTTAAAATAACACTGACTCCATTTCTCTTCCCATCTACACCATGGTAAAATAATTTAAACCCTGCCCCTAAACCTCTTGCCTTACTGCCTTTCCACCTGGTCTCCTGGACACACAATATATCAACCTTTCTCCTAATCATCATGTCAACCAACTCCCAAGATTTTCCTGTCATAGTTCCAACATTCAAAGTCCCCACATTCAGTTCTAGGCTCTGTGCCTTCCTCTTCTCTTTCTGCTGAAGAAGAACCCGCTTTCCACCTCTTCTTCTTCGACTTTTCTTCTTCGACCCTTCCTGACGCAACCCTCTGCATTTATCCGGGCTTGGGACCAGCCTGCAGTTTGCACTGGCTTGTGCCCCCCATAGGGCTTCATTAAGATAACAATAAAATACAAATTTCGATAATCATTTCCAGATTTATATATTTTTACAAATCGTAATTTCAACATAGGCCACCGTTGTTTCTTTTCATTGCAGTGCATTCTGGGTAGTGGCGTCAGAGTTTTTAGCAGTAGCCACAGTACCAGCCCCTGGCAGTGATGAACACTATTCAGCCATTTCAGTTCGAGGCAGAGTGTAATCATGGAAATGAGGAGCGTGAAGAAGACAAGAAATGAGGATGAAGATGACAGGAGTGAAGAAACTCGAGTTGGTCATATTCAGTGGTGTATTTGTAGCGACTGCTAAAGTGGGCTGATCAAGGTATGTGGCCAGCGCCGCCTGTCTTTCGTGTCTTTTTGCTCGGCTTTTGCTTGTCACACGTGGCCTTTTAGGCTCCTTGTGAGGAAAGAATAAAAAGAAAGAATCTGGGCTGAAATGACGAGAACACAGCCGCGAATCCTTCGGCAGCTCAACTCTTCCGACCGCATCCTCCCACCGTTTCCTCAACTTTCTCTCTTTGGGAAACCTATGAATGCTTACCTCCTTTTTTGCATTCCGTTATGATTGGAAATTGCATCCAAAAGCGGCGCAGTGTGGCATTTTTAACTCTTTTCGCTGACGATAAGTTGTTCGCAAATGGATAGCTTAGCTCCACAGAGGGCAGCAACGAAACAATTTTACAACAGCTATTATATGTCATCATTCCCAGAATCCTTTGCGTGTGTTAAAACATGGCGGCGATAGTGTATCAAATTATGGTCTAAAAAATAGTTTTTTAACTTATAGGAGTAAATTATAAATATATACCACTGTATTTCAGTAGTAGAGGTCAGTCGTTGTAAAATTAAATGTATTTGTCATTTCAATCGGAGCTCACTTTAACTTAGTTACCCAAAGAACAAAGGAAAACTTAACTAATTTTTTTGTCGACATTTTCATCCAGTCTACTTTATAGTTTATAGTCAGAGGATGTATTGCAGAGTAGAAAATTCACATTTTGTTGAGAGCAACACTTTGTGGTCTCGAACAGTTTTTCAAGAGAGATATCTAAGAAACATTAGAAAAGTAATTACAATGTAATAAAAAGCAAATAACAAATGGCTTGTGCAAGAAAAATCTTGCTCTTATGTTTTACAGTCACAAAACATTTAGAAGACTGCAATAAGTTTATATACGTTGGAACGAGATTGTGGGATGTAAAAACGTCACATAAAATGTCTAATTGACCTGTAGAAACCTGAAGCGGCCATGTCTGTCTAGATCACGATCTTTCTTTTAAAAAATAAATAAATAAATCAGTTGGAAAAACACTTAAATATAGATTCCAGGGTCAACACAGTTGCCCATCTGTTTTTTTGTTTGTTTTTTGTTTTTTAAACTATACAGTTATTTGAAAATTGTTAAAGGACCTAAAACGTCCAGATGGCCTATAACCAACGAACAAGTTTTCTTTATGTATTTTCTACCTAAGAAAATTAATCATTTCCAATAATATCAATCTGTTTTGGAGCAATCATTAAATAACTACAGTAATTGCCCTGGGGACGCCCCTTTTATATCACCAAAATTAATAAATTGCCATGTCTTGGTGTGACGTCAGCTATGGAACTGGAGACCAATTTTGCAGCATTTCACCGTTATGAAGAAAAGGGCCTTTTTTCCCTCCAAAGGTGAGCAATGCAATTAACACAACAATGAGCTGACAAAACTCGTCTATAGGCGGAAATTAATCTGCACGGATTTACCTCCATATATGTCATGCAGCTTCTACCCTTCTGCAACGAAGCATTACAGCAATCCATTTTTACAAAACATGTCGACTCAAATGTATAGTATCTAACCTCACTATTTTCCGATTGTTAATTGTCTAAAAAAAAACATTATTTCAATAGAAGTGACAACCACGCCAAATGACTTCCGCACTACGCGGAAATAGGCAGTTTTACAATCCTGCTCATCATTTTGAGTGTTCAAGAGCATTTATAGATTTGTTCTCAAGCTATTTTCACCACTTTAAATTGGTTAAATGTTGCGTAAAAAACACAGACGAAGTGTGTACAGACCAATAGGATCGATTTGTGTAGCAACCGATAGCACATACTATGGAAATGTGCTTGTTTTCTGTCACTGCCGTCAGCAGGCTCAGGTAGGGTTCAACCTAAATGTGGGTGGGCCAAAATGTGGCTGAAAATCCAATGTCATCAGAATACAAGCCTAGATTAGTACTTACTACTTTTTCTGCAGATATCTTTTTTAAGTCCAGAACTATGGAACGAGTGCCAATGATCGCAATATCAGATGGAACAGTAAAACAATAAAACACTTTACTTTGATTACAAGTGATGGCATTAGTCTGCTTGCATCACATTATGACTAGTGTATATATTTTTTCTCTTTAAAACCTCTTGTTGAGGCTTTTCCTTCTTTATGAATTCGTGTTCAAAATGAACCAAAAAAGAAAAAGAAAAAGCAGAAATCATTCATCGTTTGATGCTCGCTGCACTCAGGTTGCATGCAGCGTTCTTGCATATGTTATGGTGAGTTCGACTCAGCTTTTGTGCGACTTGAGGATTTGGTTAGTTTGTATGACCTCAAGGATGATGTAGATCAGTGATTTATGTAAATTTCCTCCATCACATGCAAATTTGCCAATTCAAAGCTGAATACAAATTAGAATAACTGAAGAATTTGAAGAAGTTTGTATGGAATTTGTTTACTAATATTGTGTTTTATTTAAGCCACTTACATCACAGTCACTAGCAAGGCATGCATATAGCCTTGGGTGAATGGAAGTGGGTTAGCAGGCCTTTTATTCCCTGAGCTCTTCCCCACCCTAATTCCTTGGCTCCCTCCTGCCACTGTAAATGCAGTGTGCAAGAAGAGCAGGGCGGGGTCCTGACAGCGGGCCATATATATGAAGAAGGGTGGACAAACTCGGTGACCTCCACTGATGTGGCTGGCACAGACTGTAATGATTTATTAATGATGCCATTAGTAGCTGTCACAAATCCAATACTAGAGAGGCATCATCAGCCTGTGTCAGTGAGTTGGGATAGCATTGTATCTGTGCTGACAAGCGATCTCAGGGACTTCAGAATCAGTCTGAGAAACAAACCTTATAATAATAAATTCCCTCTTTTAATCACATCCATAAATACAGCTGCCTACACTTATCTCTTTACGCTTTTTTCAGAAGGCAGCCTTACTTCCCAGTGGCTTGTTGTCATACACAAGCAGCGCTTTGGATCTGAATGATGAGCACGCTCAGCAGGAATTAGCAATTGTGCTGATGATGATGCTTCGAGGGGCATGCAAGGGCGATACAAGGGTTCAGCAGGACTCTGCGTCATTGCTGCCAGCTCACATCTACACTTCTGTACCGCCTCCCTTGTACACGTCATCCTATCTCGGACGTCTTTGCGGATGATTCACATTCCCGGAGCCCAGCATCACGACTCACGTCAGGCGGAATGACTGAATCGCCGCTCCAGGGGACGGGCTGCTCAGTTGCGCAGCATCACAGACGCTCGTCATGTACTGCCTGCAGTTCCATTATTGTAGCTGGGATGGCGCTTTGCGTTCTCGCTCTCTCTCCCCTCCCGTCTCTGTTTTCAGCACCTGTCTCCAATCAGCCTTATCACCACCAGTATATTAACCTGCCTGTTCCAGGAAATCCTCGCCAAAGTATTGCAGTTATTTTCAGTGGTAGCACGGCCCATTTACCTCCCGTAAATCACCCTATTCCTCGTTCCCTTTTTGACTCCTGTGTCTCCTTGTTCCAGTGTGTTCCCCCCCCCCCCCCCCCCCCGTGTTCCTGATCCACGTAATTCCTGCCGCTAAGCCAGCCGCCTGACCACATCGCCGCCTGCCAACCCACCTAGGACCACCGCCATTACCTTTCATCAATAAACTATTTACCCTTTCACATCTGCCTCCGACTGCTCTTGCATCCAGCCACTCTCTATCGTGTCAGCACTCTCTGACATCAAGTGTTGTACCCCTCGTGCATAACTCTCGTGCAGATTCTCTTTCTCACACATGCAAACACACACACCACACAATCATCGTCCTCTGCCGGGAGCGCTGAACCGCTAGCAACATTGATCTGCTGAATGTGAATGTAGTTAGGTTTTGTAACATTTGGTGTGTGTGGACCACGTGGCAGTGCTGGATGCATGTCCGCAGGTACCTGTCAGTGAGGAGTTAGAGAAGGAAAGTCATTATTTGAATATAAAGCAAACAACAGCTTTGACTATCACTTTAAAGGACATTGAATGGACAGATGTCACCTGACCACATACATTACAGTGCATTCACCAAGTAATATTCCTTCATCCATCCATCCATCCATTCATCCTGTTCAGGGTCACGGGTAGCTGGAGCTTATGTCTGACAACACTTGGAGTTCACAACTCTGGTCTGCTTTTGAATCAAGTTTCGTCTGAGTTGACTTAACTGGAAATTTTATCATCACACCAAAGTTTGCTCAGTAGAAAATATATGCATGAAGTCTAAACCCAATTGGACAGTTTTGCAATGCATTGGAATCCATAATATTGTCGCCTGCATTGTTTGATATATTTTATATCTTTATTGAATATATATATCTATACTCTGCATACTGCATCAGTCATCCTTATATAAGAAACTCAATTATATTCAAGATGAAGTGGATGTAGCCTATTTGAGTTTACTCTCTGGCACAGGTGTCAAGCTCAAGGCCTGGGGACCAGATCCAGCCTGCCATATAATTTCTTGTGGCCCTAGTAAGCAAATCATATGAGTCTACTTCATGTTCTTCTGGACCAAACTTTCAAATTGTGGGGGGTATGAACAGAGGTTATGATGAACAGTTTATTGAAAGGGAAATGGGGATGGTCCTTGAGATGCGCTGGCGGGTTGTTGAGGTAGAGAATACATGGCAGGCAGTGAGGAGGACGGGCGGCTGGCTTGACGGTGAGGAGGCAGAGATTTACTTGATGAGGGACACGGAGGATACACTGAGGACAAGGAGAAACGCGAATGTCAGAACGATGGCAAGGAATAGAGTATCTTACTTGGAGACTGAGGAGCCGTGGTACCACTGTAGAAGCTGCAATACTCTGGCGAGAGTTTCTGGGATCGAGTAGGCTTAAATGCACGTGATGATGAGGGCTGATTGATGACACGTGCGTGGCCAAGGGCGCAGGTGGAGACAGGAATGAGTAGTGACACATGGAATGTAGGATGAATTTTTAGAGACTGCGGAAGTTTTAGTTAGACAGACGTGGAATTGATAATTTTTGTAATAGGGAAGGGACCAATGAAGGACGGAGTGAGCTTGCGGGATTCCGTTTGGAGTGGGAGGTCATGGGAAGAAAGCCAAACGGATAGACCCACCTTGTACTCAGGCGTGGGGGAGCGATGAAGGTCTGCAAGCCATTTTTTTCCGTTCTGCGGACCGGGTCAAGGCCGCCCGGACGTCTTTCCACACGGCCTTGACCCTTTTAAGGTGATCATTGACCGTGGGAACTTCCACCGCCTGCTCCTGTTCCTTGAATAATGGCGGTTGGAAACCGTAGCTATGAATAGGGACATACCGGTAGCGGAGCTGGTGAAGGAGTTGTGGGCGTATGCAATCCACGGTTGGAACGAGCTCCAGGAGGAGGGGTTGCATGCGACAACACGGCAGAGGGCCGAATCTAGGGACTGATTTGCCCACTCTGTCTGGTGGTTGGTCTGTGGATGATAATCCGAAGCCCGCCGCTCTACAGAATTCCTTCCAGACAAGGGAGGAGAACTGGGGACCTCACGCAGAGATTATGTCGATGGGGATTCCGTTTAAAGATGTGTTGGACAAGGAGGTTAGCAGTTTCAAAGGCAGATGGACGAGGGGTTTGAAGAGGGGTACATAATGGACATATTTGGAAAAGCAATCGATAATGGTGAGAATGATCGAGTTACCTTCAGAGTGGGGTATGCCGGTAATGAAGTCCAAAGCGATGTGGGACGAAGGGCGGCTTGGGATAGGCAAGGGACGCAGCAGACCAGCTGGGGGCAGGTGTGAAGACTTCCCTCAGGCGCAGTCGGAGCAGGGTTGGACGAACTCCCGGGTGTCTTTAACGAGGCTGGGCCACCAGAAGTGCTGCTGGATGAACTGAATGGTGCGGGTGATGCCGGGATGACAGGTGAGCTTGGAGTAGTGGGCTCACTGAAGGACGTCAGAGCGTGCGGAATATGGTATAAACAGGCAGTTCAGAGGCCCGGTCTTGGGATCCGGCTAAGTCTTTTGAGCCTCCTTAACCACCTTTTTGATCTTCCAGGTGGCCGCTCCAACGAAACACGAGGAAGAGAGGATGGGTTCTGGTTCTGCAGGGCTGGAGGGTGTGAGTAAATCCAAGACAGGGCATCAGGTTTGCTATTGCGGGAACCAGCTGGAAGGAGAGACTGAAGTTGAATCTGCTCAGGAAAAGGGTCCAGCGAGCTCCTCCAGCCAGTGCCTCCACTCTTCCAAAGCCCATATAATGGCTACCAGCTCTCGGTTGCCAACATCGTAATTCCTCTCGGCAGGGGACAGGCGACGGGAGAAAAAGGCACAGGGAGGACGTTTCTGGGACGTGGGGTCCCGCTGCGGGAGGACGACACCTGCCCCAGTGTCGGAGGCATCAACCTCCACCACGAACTGGAGGGAGGGATCGGGGTGGCGTAGGATGGGAGCACCGGTGAAAAAGGGTTTGGAGCTGGCTGTAACATTGGGATGCTGCCGGGGTCCACTGAAAGGGGGAGCTGGTGGATGTAAGGCTGGTGAGGGAAAGTGCGATCTTGCTGTAATTGCGGATGAAGTGGCGGTAGAAGATGCCCAATCCGAGGAAACATTGTAGTTCTTTCCGGGTGATGGGAATGGGCCAGTCAATGATTACTTGGATTTTGGCAGGGTCTGGTTGAAATTGTCCTTGATGTAGCCGAGAAAATGTATGGCGGAGAGGTGGAATTCACATTTTTCCGGTTTGACATACAGACGGTTTTGAGGAGGCACTGGAGGACTTGGCATACATTAGTGTTCTCCGGGGAGCGTGAGAAAATGAGGATGTCGTCCAGGTAAACAAACATTCGTTGATGAATGCTTGGAAGACTGCGGGGGCGTTGGTTAATACGAACGGTATGACCAAATATTCAAAGTCTCCGAGGGGTGTATTGAATTGGGTATTCCATTCATCCCCCTTTCTGATTCGGATGAGGTGGTAGGCATGTCGTGGGTCCAATTTGGTGAATATCTGCAGAGAACAGGCAGTGTGAATGACAGTGAGGGCTTCATCCAGTGATGGATAAACGCATCCAGGAAATGGCGGGGTTATGTTGTTTGAGCCAGGGAATTCCGAGGACTAATGGGGTCTCAGGGGAAGGGATAACGAAAAGAGAAATGTTCTCATGGTGATTTCCTGGAAATAAGCAAGGTGAACGGCACTGTTTGGTGGGTGACAGGGGATATGACTTGGCCATCGAGGGCTGTGACTTTTTTAGGAGACAGAAGTGGTTGGAGAGGAAGTTGGAGCTGATGTGCTATAACTTCATGAATAAGATTATCATCGGCACCGGAATCTATTCGGGCTACTATGGGTGTGTTATGAGTGGAACCTAGAATGCAAGCAGGAACGGCCATACGGGAGGGAGAGCCAGAGGACATGGTGGTTTGGCTCACCACGGCGCTCTCGGATCGCGGTGAGCCTGGTCTTTTGGTCGCAGGGGGCATGCGGCAATGAAATGACTTGATCGACCACAATAAATGCACAGCCGCTGGATGACGCCACGCTGACGTTCCTGGGGGTTTAGTCGGGTGTTACCAATTTGCGTGGGCTCATCAGGTGCAGTGGGGGGTGACGAAGGGGCAGTAGGTGGTGCAGAAGGCGGGTGAGATGCTGACGCCGCGGTGCTCACAGTGGAAGTGATTTTATGCGTTTGGACCCCCCTCTCAACGTGCTCTCTCTCGCAGTCTGTTATCCAGATGAATGGTGAGTGCTTTGGGATCCTCGAGAGAGGAGGGCTTGTCCTGGGCAGTGAGCTCGTCTTTAAGCTGTTCCGAAAGGCCGTTAATGAAAATCCCCCTTAGCGCAACGTCATCCCACCCGCAAGTATCCTAAATTCAATCGAATAAGCAGTTACGGAGTGAGCATAAGGAGGCGGCGGGTGGCTTCTCTGCCCTGAACGGAGTGATCAAAGACCTTTTTAAGTGCGGCGGCAAAAGAATCAAACGTCCAGGGAGGAGTTGTGGCATAATGAGGTGGACCATTTAGCTGCTTTACCGCAGAGGAGGTTAGTGACAAAGTCCAATATTAAGCCCTTGTTCAAAAAGACTCAGCAAAAGACAAAGCAAAAACACAAACAAAAATCTAAGTGAACTCAAATAAAAGCAAGTTTTCAGACTGCATTCTTTTCATTTCTTATCGTCACCTTTGATATTTTGTACACACTGATGAAGTCTGAAAGGCCCACACCTGGCCTCACAGCTGTAAAAACATTTTAGAATAACCACAATGAAACCAAGAAGAGTTGTGAGAGGACAAGTAACAAGACTCCAAATGCAGTGGTACCTTAAGAGTTATCTTTCCCCATTGAAATGAATGGTAATCCCATTTATCCGTTTCAGCCTCTCCACCAAAAAACAAATAAAACTGTTTGTATTTAATGAAAAGAAAAGGAAAGGAAAAATAGCACTCTAACCCTAAAATATTGCTCCAGCTCACTCGTGAACCTAATGAGTACAATGAGCAGTATACTCGTTCTTCATTTATGAATGATCATAAACGTCATGAGATGAATTATGATAATGATGATGACATCTCATGGTGGCATTTTCATCTGATCTGGACCAGGCACATGTGCTATTCCATCCGTGTAACCTTGAGTTCTAGAATTGAAAGTATTGATTTTAACATGCGTGTGTATGTGTGTGCGTGCTTTTGTGTGTTAAGAAAGCAACCCAGAGAGGAAGTCACTGCAACTCTGGTCAGGCACACAGGATGTTCCCAACACGTCCCTAGAGGCTGCAGATGTCACATAAGACTCTCCTGTCCTTCTGGCCCTTTAAATAAATAATGAAGGTGGTCAATATAACTTGTATACCAATGTAAGGTTTAAGGAAAAAAACGTGTGTTTATAGTAACTTGACCTGGAGATGGAAAGGCCTGAAAAAATGAACAGCAATTGAATATGTACTTTGTGGATTCTTTCAACCGTATAACATTTAAATTGGAATAATATTTTAACAGATGCATTTTTCTTCTCTTTTTATTTAACTGTACATTTTCCATTAGTTGCTCTGAATAAGTGAGTGTCTCTTCAGCACATGTGAGCTGTACATCCTGCATTGTAAAATGTGTGGGTATGACTCAGGAAGTCCATCTGACTCAAGCACGCTAAATCAACAAAAGTTTTTTCAATAGGTCCTGCACAGTGCACACTGTACATGACAGAAAGGAAGGGATGAGAGGATGTTTCCCAGTCTAATATGCAGACACAGACAAAAATCCATCACTGTCTTTTAAGGAAACCTCAGAATAAGGGATGACACTGGGATGAGATTGAAGTGTGTTATTGGGAAGGATAAAGTGCCACTGGGGTCATTCGTTTCAATACTGCTAGAACCAGGGCCGCCCCTACCCAATGTGACCCCCCCCCCCTCCTCCCGGTGCCCCATTGGCAATTGACATATACTTACAAAAAATATTTGGGTTTTTTGTTGTTGTTTTTACTACTGTCTTCAGTTCATGTCACGTCACAAAATTTTACATTTATTAAAACACTTTAGTCTTTAGTTCCTGTATCTGTACTGTTCTTTACTGCCAAACAAATCATGCGAGTGAATCCCGGCGACATCCCCCTGATTGGACAAACAAACACTTTACTTCTCGAGCTCCCGTTTTCCCTCTGTTCAACCCCTCACCCCCCCGTGTTCCGGACAGTTTAAGGTCATTTGGACATGTTTTCAAAGTTATCTTCGTTCACATCAATAAATTCACCCCTCCCTTCAAAGAGAGCAAGACGGTACCGATCACGATCAGCCGCAGGAGGGGGTGAGTGAGACGTAATTTGTATGGTAATTTGATTTGTAGTGACATTAATTGGGAATTGCTTTATGTTTGAACCTCTGTAAGTGTTTCCATTTTAGTTGTCATGTTATTGTAAATGTGCAACTTCCCCACTTGTAAAAGATGGATTCATTCACCAAAGATTTCACCTGGATTTGTTATCTTTTATTTTGGCATTCAGTGGTTTAATTTGACAGTTCATCAAGCAGTTGCATTTTTTCATCAGTTCATCCCTGGTTAAGGTGCATTAATGGCCATATTCTCCCACTGGTGTGTAAGTCTTCTTTTTATGCGCTTGGCTTGCACGCTATTAAGGTGTGCCGATTCTCCAAAAACAAATTGATTCCAAATCTAACACCCCATCGTGCCTTTAAGATGACTGCAGTGGTTGTGAGCGGCACTGTCAGATAAACTCCAAGCTGCCATGCAGCATGTTTTGAAACGAAAATGCCCCTCGCAGATGCATAACAAATAGTGTGCTGGCACTGAATTTGTCTTCACCAATTAATATGATAATATATAATATATTGTCTAGGTTTGGCCATCGATCAGCTTTAATGTGGTTGGGACACATTATGGCCGTTGGGCATTCGGTGTGTGTATATGGGCCAGGTGTGGCTCACACTGTCAAGCATGGGCCAGTTGCCACCAGTTGTGGGAGCACGGGAGCAACTCAAAACGTGCAATATGATTTTTCACCCTCCGGGGGCGCTAGATTTACAACAGCCTTTGGAGTACAGATGAAGAAAAGCGCTTAAATCTTTGGGAGAATACACGTTCGGCCACCTATGAGAGGGAACGCCCACACTTCTGGGTTACTCCACACATAGTGCGTAAATGGAAAGAAGGTGCGCACATGATAGAATTAAGTGGACAACAGAACAGGCACAAATATTTCTTATGAACCAAAGGGGGGCCCAGCAGAGAAAATTTGGGAACCACTGGTTTAACCTCTGTTTTGCATTTCTCCACAATAAATACAAATAAAGAAATCGCTGTTTCCCTTTAATATGTAATATTTTACAGAAAATTTGATTCTTTCAGATGAATTTTTCAATGAGGTTATTATTTTGGTTTTATCTTTAGCATATACTATTTTAAGTGCAACTGACATCATATATTTAGAAATCCGCTGCAAACAATTCAGACACTCGAGTTAATTCAAGGTACATGATGCACATTGCGTGCTCAACTCATCCAGTACAGCAAGCAAACACAGCTGATTCTCTTGCTCTAAAATCAGCCTTCAAGCTTGTGTGGCTGTTTCAGTCCTCGACAATGTGTTCCGTTGCAAAAGTACCTTCACGAAGTCTCTTTGCCCAAAGTGCTGCTCCCGGTGTTTCTTTACATCCATGTTGCTGAGTGCTTCAATGTAATGCTCCGGGCAGGAATGCTGATTTAAAACTATTTCACATGGATCTTCTTGGCTTTTTTAATTAGTAATTATATTAGGGTTGCAGGCCAGCATGGTGGGCGACTGGTTAGCACATCTGCCTCACAGTTCAGAGGACAAGAGTTCAAATCCGGCCTTGCATGTTCTCCCTGTGCCTGCGTGGGTTTTCTCCGCCTACTGCGGTTTCCTCCCACATTCCAAAAACATGCATGGTAGGTAAATTAAAGACTCTAAATTGCCCGTAGGTGTGATTGTGAGTGCGAATGGTTGTTTGTTTATACAGTATGTGCCCTGCGATTGGCTGGCAACCAGTTCAGTGTGTACCCCGCCTCTTGCCAAGAGTCAGCTGGGATAGGCACCAGCAAACGTCAGCGAACCTACTGAGGATAAGCGGTACGGGTAATGGATGGATGGTGCAACAAGACTGTTCATGTGTCTGTATCAAACCGTTCAATACGAGTGCGTACTGAAATGAGCCCACTGTATCAAACAATACAAAATTTTATTCTTTATGAACTTCTAACGTCGAAGCTCTGCACTCGACTACTCATTGTGGGGCACAGATCCCACATTCATTGCTACATGGTTAATATCTTAAATGTACTTCAAATCATAGCTCCTCCACCATCCTTCAGATAGGGCTTTTGGAAATAGTTTTTGTATTAAGAATGACCCTGTTGGCAAGCGCACCACAGACAAAAGTACAACGGTATGTCGCAAATCACACAATGCTAAACTACATCGATGGCAATACAACAAAGATGACAACAAATTTCCATCACCCCGAAGCGAAAGCATGTGGAACCAGATGGATCTGGTGGAAGCAGACAGAAAGGTGCTGACGGACCTTTGAAATCGCGGACTGGTAACGATTTGTCAATGGGGTGACGGACCTTCCCAATCAGCTACAAAACCTGAAATTAAAAAAAAGGGAAACACTTTTTTATATGGTTCTAACTTGTAAGTATGCGCAGCAAAAAATGAGGCAGTTATAGCGGCACCAGATACATTTCATTCTGAAACTGTATTTGTGAGTTGAAACAAATGTTGGTAATTTTAATAAACTTCCAAATTTAAAAGAAATATAAAAAATTATCTTTTTCTGTAACTAAAACCTTTTTAAATATTTTTTTTTTTTTTTGTAACTTTTTTTCCCCCCAAAAATTAGTCATTGTGATAGGCTCGCGAAGGCTACGTACGCGGTCATGTGACTGCCTTGTGTCGTCTGATTGGTGAATTAGAGTCAAATGACATAAGTGATCCAGTTTGATTGGCGCAACGGGCGCCCTATGTGGAAGTTGAAGCTCGAGTCTAAAAACACACGCAAAAAATGGATAAATAAAAGATCATTGTAACAAGTATATTATAGTATTTATTCTTAAGTCTAAGAAGTAAAAGTATCGACCCTTCTTCACATAAATACTCAAGTAAAAGTAAAAAGTACATTGCATTTAATGTACTCTGACAAGTACAGTTTATCGAAAATGTTACTTGAGTAAATCTAACGCGTTACTACCCACCTCTAAATTTAATTTTGTGTATCATTTCACCCCTAATATATATATATAAATTATACTGTATAGAAAACATTATATCAACCTACATTTCTTACAGCAGTCTGAAGTCACTTCTCCTCATAAGAGTGTGTAAGGTGTGACTGAATTAATGGACTCATTCAGCCATCTGTGATGCCCCCACCCGTAAACTGCACACACAGAAATGTAATGAGCTGAGACCTATTAAAAATAAATTTTAATAGCATCATTCCCCGCTTTATATTGGAGTCAAACAGCAAACACATGCTCGAATCACAGAACACGTGCTTTATAGTTTGTGGCTTGCAATGTTATTCGAGATACCTAAATATGGGTGTTGAATTATTTATTCAGCTCAATATAGAAATGAAGAGCTCTTTGCTAAAATTAGATAAAATCCACATTTTAAAAAAATGTTATTATTTTTATTATTTAAAAAAAAATAATTTGTTATAGTAATATGCCATAATCCACATTTGTGGATTTTACAAAATGTGGATTTTACCATGCTATTGTGGACAGACTCATGTTGAACATGTTCCGAATGAGCCAATGACTTTTTTTTACAAGGGTAAAATGACTCTGTAGAATTTGCAAGCTTGGGTTATTTTTTCCCAGAATAATCCAAATACTTTTACAGAGCAGAAAATAGCTATTCAAAGATACTGTGTTGCCATGAGGATTTAGTACAATTTTGTACAAATAACAACCTATTGAAGTTACAGGAAAACCTTTTAATACACATCCTTCCATTCATTATCTTCCGGGGTCGGGTCGCGGGGGCCGTCGCTTAAGCAGGGAAGCCCAGACTTCCCTCTCCCCACTCACTTCATTCAGCTCTTCCAGGGGATCCCTAGGCGTTCCCAGGCCAGCCAGGAGAAATGGTCTCTCCGGTGTGTACTTCGTCGTCACCGGGCCCTTATCCCGGTGGGATGTGCAGCTCCTTCTTCACCACGACAGACTGATACAGAGTCAGCATTTTTAACACACATAATTTGTTATAGTAATATGCCATAATCCTAACCTCTGAAACCTTGTGCTTTGAAAAATATACTATTGTTGTGGTAAAATAAAGCATTTTCACTGCAGGACGATGTGCACTTCTTAGTGGAGTCATTGCAGCAGAAATTCTTGGATGCATTACTATGAGGAAACGACCCAGATGAGACAAAAATGAATCGTAAATGGGCTTTCACTTGTATAGCACTTTTCTACCTTCAAGGTACTGAAAGCGCTTAAACACTGTCCTTGTTCACCTATGATGACCTTGCATGAGGAGCAACTGGTGGGGGGTACAGTATCTTGTTCAAGGACACTTCGCCATTATCACACGGGCTCAAGATCAAACCCACAACCTTCGGGTTGGAAGACAACCACTCTATCAACAGAGCCATCCTGTCTAATTCTTAATTTTTTGATTGACGATGATTGAGATCATTCCCAGTTGTATGTTTATAATGTCTACGTAAGATTTACACCAGACAAATTGCTTATTTTTGCTTTTGGAGTCCAAGTGCTGCATCTAATAACCATGTGTGAGCATTTAAAACAGATTCCAAAACGTCAAATCAATGACCATGAAAACTTCAAGTCCAAATTTGTATTCGCAAGGCTGGGGCAAATCAGCCTACCCAGACTGAGCTACTCGGATGTCTCACAACAATTGTGGGACATATGGAGACCATTAATACAAAACATAAAATATTAAAAGACCATCAACCGCTCTGTTCTCTGTGCCACTTACCCTTCCAGGAGAAGGAGGCTATCCCGTCTGACCTCCAGAGAGTGAAAGACAGACTCCACCCAGGACTAGTCACCAGTCAATCACAAGGCGATTATCAAAAGTGCACTGAGTGGGAAATGATCCCATGCCAGCTGCATGAAAGTTAGCTAGGAGTGGATTTACACAAGGTTCAAATGACACAATTAGGGTTTTAATTTTGTTCCCATGTGGCCCTGTTTGGACAGCTCACGGTAGCGTAAAGACATTGGATATCCTCAGATTGGAATCAGACCTCTTTCAAATGTGGATTAAAAAAACTGATATGAATCGGATATCTACCAATGTGATGCAATGAAAATGAAGAGAAGGGATATACCCTGTCAAAGTGAGCCTGGCGTATATAAACGCGGCTCTCCTGAATGCGGTTTTAGTTTGCAGTGGTGTCCAACTGTACTGCAAACTACAACCACAATAATTACTGTTAAATTAGTAAATCTTTGACAATGAATGCTGACTGTATTGCTAGAGACATAATGTTTTTTTGTTGACATCAATTCACTTGGAACAAAAAGTGTAACCCAATACAACACGTCTTAAATTGCAGAGTTTGAAAGTGTTGTGATCAATGAGAGATTATGGTTCTGTGTCATTCTTTTTGGGAAGTCTTTGTTGCTTATGAAGTAGGAAGGGTTGAAGGATAGTGTGACCCGTGTGTGACGGACAGCAAAGGGATTAGTGCTGGCTGGATGGTGGTAAGGGGGGTAGATAATGCCACAGGGCCTCGCCTCCGCCTCTCGTCCACTTCTTATCCCTCATGTCTCGAAAACCAATCCCACTTCAGTGGTTTTAAGGGGTCCTCTCACTTGAACAAAGTCCAGCCCGTACACAACTCCTAATGAAAACAGCATGCGCTCAAAGATTAGATTTCTTCATGTCAGAGATTATTGTAAATTGTCAAATAACAGTAACATTATTTGTTATCTAGTATACCATCGGCCATCAATGTCTTAGCACACGCACTGAAAAATACTTTTTTTTCCCTTGTTGAAAAAAATCAATTTAGCTGTGCACTATAATATTGATCTGTTATCCTTGCTTTTTTGTTTCACTGACAAGATGATATGATATGAAGGAACAGCTCAGCCTGCGGGGTCTGCTGGATTGAATGGATGAAAAACTGGGCCTGTGAAACAACAACAACTACTACTACTACTACTACTAATAATAATAATATATAAGGGAGTAAAGGGGAGTAATGAGGGAGTTAAGAAATAAGCAAGCACAATACATTAAAACAAGTGATAACTTCCTGCTTTCCAAAATAAATTATCCATCCATCCATTTCCTGAGCCGCTTCTCCTCACATGGTTCGTAGGAGTGCTGGAGCCTATCCAAGCTATCATCGGGCAGGAGGCGGGGTACACCCTGAACTGGTTGCCAGCCAATCGCAAGGCACAAAATAAATGATTTTATAATTTTTTATTTTAATAATCACAATGGAAGTTAAGTTTAAGGCATCAAAATATAATGGGTTATTGCTATTTTTCACAAACAAATATATTTTTTGTAAAAATTTATTTTTATGAATTATTGTTATGAGTACATTGGACGTCTCTACGGCGGCACGGTGGACGACTGGTTAGAGCGTCTGCCTCACAGTTCTGAGGACCGGGGTTCAATCCCCGGCCCCGCCTGTGTGGAGTTTGCATGTTCTCCCCGTGCCTGCGTGGGTTATCTCCGGGCACTCCGGTTTCCTCCCACATCCCAAAAATGTGCATGGTAGGTTAATTGCCCTGACTCTAAATTGCCCATAGGTGTGAATGTGAGTGTGAATGGTTGTTTGTTTGTATGTGCCCCGCGATTGGCTGGCACCCAGTTCAGGGTGTACCCCGCCTCCTGCCCGATGATAGCTGGGATAGGCTCCAGCACGCCCGCGACCCTAGTGAGGAGAAGCGGCTCAGAAAATGGATGGATGGATGGATGGACGTCTCTACCAAATATTCACATAATGTACATATTATATCTTTCACACGTGGGGTTAAATCCTTCCACAATTCTTACTGTAATGATCACCCCCAGCTTGTGTTGCCCTTCCAAAAACCACCAAATATCCACCAAACCAACAAGTTGGAATGCACAAAGGTGCTACGTGGTGTCTACTGCCACTAATCAAGCCCGCCTTCACCAAATCTGGTGCATGTAGATCAATTACCAAAAAGACAATAAAGACACTAATATAATCAATACTGGTAGCGTCATTGCAATGTTTCTTAAAATATTAACAATCACAGGTTCTCTCACATCAAATGCCAGCATGTCTTTTAGCTTGCATGAGTGTGTGTGAGTGTGTATTGATTTCAGAGGAAGCATTAGTTCTCTGCTTATTAATAGCCTGAGGAGGGAAGCCTAATGGGAGCTCTACTTCCTCTGGTTTATTCATAGCAGGATCATTACTACCATAATTGACCCCCTTCCTGCTCATCTGTTGGACTGTGAATCTCACTGAGTGTGTGCGTGCATGTGCTCTTTGCAAAGTGCCTCTCTCTCTGTCTCTGTCTCTCTCTCTCTCTCTCTCTCTCTCTCTCTCACACACACACACACAACTGAAACAAATGCACTGAAGCTGCACACAAACTATTTTATAGTGCTCTTACTAACATATTTAGTAGAAAAAAAAGAAAGCATCGAAACAGGCTATTTTATTCATAACTATCACTAATAATAACTAATGTCACATTCTCTCTGTATGTACATGTACATAAGTTTAATTTTAGTGCAACAAGATTATGAGTTGATTGTTCTTGCGCTTTCTTCTCTCTGCTCCATGTACGAAAGCAACTCCTTCTGCTCCTTTCCATTAGTGTGTTCCACAATGCATTGACAACCCTCCCTCCTCCCCTCTCCATAAGCCCCTTGAGGCAACAACGTTTTCATAAAATGTTTCCTGTCTTTATAGATATGCTTTCAAAGTTAATTTCCTTGTCCACCGTTTAAGTTGCAATAATGGTATATGTACAAGGCTGTATGAGGAGTCAATAAGATACGGTAGCTGCATTGCATAATAACTGTATATGAATAAAACTTTCTATATGAATACACAGACTGTTTTAGGGTAAATTGGAAGCATTATTGCTTGCGTTTTGGATATTGCCAATTTTCAACTAATATCTATGAACTAATCCATCCATCCATCCATCCATCCCTTCTATCCACTGACCTACCTATCATCAATAGGTAGTTTAGTATGTACAGAATGTACAAAGTCACGGGAGATAATGTGTTTGCTTTATGAGGCAGTTTATTATGTTGTTGTTGTATTGTGTTGTTGCTGTTGTAACCTTTGGCTTGAGCCAACAGGGGACACAGGAGCAAGTCACTCGCATGATTTGGCAAGGTACTTCGTGTATTATTAAGTATTTCAAATCTTTTCCAAAGTTATGTAGTAGTTGTACAAACACTAAATGGGTAACTCGGAAACAGGAATTGTTTTTGTCCTACAGTGGTTCTCAGCTTGGATTTCCTGATGATGTTCTTCCGGACTTCGCTACACAGTCAAATACCAAATTAGAAACAAAACAAGGCAACGTGTTGACACCTCCGTGTGAATTAACAAATAGGTGAGCATACACACACACACACACACACACGTCAGCATGCCTTCCTTCCGACTAAGTCAACAAATTGGAGGGGATTTTTGTGTTTGAAGAAAAAACATTGGAAAAGTACACTTGCAATTTCCTCTGCAACTTCCACTGACAGGATGTTACAGCGATGGAGTGCTTCCTGTGGACACACAAAGACAATGTCAGCATGATTAGCCATTAACCGCTAAGTCACACTCATGTAAAGGACAGTAGCTCCACTTCCACAACATGTTTATCCAACATCGCTTACAGGATGTATTTTACTGCGAGCATTCTGCACACCCTCCCCTCTTTAATTTTTGTCACTGCAGTGGGGTTATTGAGGTTGAGAGCTTTGAATATTTATTCTTTCATTTTCTTGTGGCTATTAATTTTCAGGGTTGCGTGTGAGTTGGAACCTTTCCCAGCATATTTTGTGTAAGAGGCAAGGTACACTCTGTACTGGTCACCAGTCAATCACTGTGCAAATAGATAAACAACTATTCAATCACATTTACACCTATGAGCAATCCTGTACAGAAGGGGTGTCAAACTCATTTTTGTCACTGGCCACTTTGTAGTTATGTTTTCCTCCAGATGGCCGTTATGCCTGTGGAACCATACTAATTCATAATCGCTGCATCAATATCATTACATATACAGTGGAAACTTGCTTTTCGTAAGCCTTAGTTTTCATAGGAACTGTTTTTTTTTTCCGAAGAGTTTGTCCCAGTTTATGCACTTACGCTTGGTTTACATACAGTTGAAAATCGTCCAAACTCCTTTCTTATTTGAAAATACTTGCAATTTCTCAACATTATTAAAAGTTAAGACAATTTGAAATGTTGTTCCAGAAGAACATGATTTGCTTACGTGGGCCACATGAAATGATGCTTGGATCTGGCCCCCAAGCCTTGACTTTGACACCGGTACTGTACAGTATCATTCATGCATGTTAGCAGACCGGACGCTCCACATGCTTCCCTCTTTCAATCTGTAATGGAAATACAAATAATCCCTTTTGGAGTGTTTCCTGATAAAACCTTGATTAATGGAAAAATTGAAAGTAATATTTTAACATTCTTAACCGTCATCCATGTATGAAAATAAATTAACCACATTTGTGTTGCAAATGTGCCTCATCCATGTCCTTTTGTAACATTTGTAACTGTCACACAAGGATAACCATTATGTATGTAAATGTGAATGCATGCTTTGAATGTGAGTGCTTAATTCATGTAAATTTCAGATTATATTCATTTTGTTGAGGCATGTCCTTCTTTTGAAATAAGGATTGGCCAAAGACCAAAGAAAGAGACGGATTCAATCCTCAGATGCTCGCTGAACTGAGGTCCACTGAGTTATACTGACTTTAATTGCCGTTAAATTATCAGATAAATATTGATTTTGAACTGCTCCAGATGATGTACGTCAGACATTTATTATGTTTTTTGTAGTATTGATGGTTTTTGTAATTACAACCAGATAAGGGTGGCATTAAGAGGTGGACTGAGTTGGATAAGTCTCCTGTGTAGGCCTAGGTACCAAATGCCTCTCAATGACATCATGCAAGACAATGGTTTAAAGGTCCCATAATTTGGCTATTTAGACCTCCATAGAGTGACTCTCTATCATGGACTTAGTATAAAAGTACTATTTTCATTTTTTTTTAAAAACACCTGGTTTTGTCATATGAATGTCCAGAAAAGGTCCCTCTGACAGCTACTTCTGTTTGACCCAGTTTTGTATCGATAGTTGGCTAAGACCACCCCCTTTCCTCTGATTGGTTGCCTCCTTGGAGAAGACCCACTTGTGAGAGCACATGTGTTTGTTATGTTGACAGTGCTAGCTTGGGCGCGCATAGGTAAGCGGAGATCTGTGCTAGTGACGTAGATAAACTCAAGAGATTTGAATGACCTGATTTCATGCCTCTCGGCAGAAAAAAGTCTGGAATTCAGAAATACGTGGACGATTCTAATTCATATTTCACATGTTTACTGAGGCAACATAGAGCCAATATTACATCCCAAATACAAGAACAATTTGGGTTGGTAGATTCATAAATATGTGAACAGCGGGCATCAAACCCTCTGAATCATTGTGGAGATCAATTTATTGAATGCATTATTATTATCGTCATAATTATATTTTTTAAATCATCATCCTTAATCATCCTTAGCACGAGGGACAGGGGGGGGCATGAACGATCGGGAGTGGGGAACAGTCTCCAAGTGCCAGGTTCATGGCACAGATATACAGTGGGGCAAACAAGTATTTGGTCAACCACCAATTGCGCAAGTTCTCCCACTTAATAAGATGAGAGAGGCCTGTAATTTTTATCAGAGATATATTTCACCTATGAGAGACAAAATGAGAACAAAAATCCGGAAAATCACATTGTGTGATTTGTAAAGAATTTATTAGCAAATTATGGTGGAAAATAAGTATTTGGTCACCTGCAAACAAGCATAATTTCTGGCTCTCACAGACCTGTAACTTCTTCTTTAAGAGGCTCCTCTGTCCTCCACTCATTGCTTGTATTAATTGCATCTGTTTGAACTCCTCAGTATAAAAAACCCCTGTGCACAACCTCAAACAGTCACACTGGGAGCTGGGACCAAAGTAACAAAGGCTACCATCAGTAACGTCTGAAGTTTGCTTGAGAGCATTTGGATGATGCAGAAGAGGATGGGGAGAATGTCCTATGGTTAGATGAAACCAAAATAGAACATTTTGTAAAAACTCAACTTGTCGTGTATGGAGGAGAAAGAATGCTGAGTTGCATCCAAAGAACACCATACCTACTGTGAAGCATGGGGGTGGAAACATCATACTTTGGGGCTGTTTTTCTGCAAAGGGACCAGGACGACTGATCCGTGTAAAGGAAAGAATGACTAGGGCCATGTATCGTGAGATTTTGAGTGAAAACCTCCTTCCATCAGCAAGGGCATTGAAGATGAAACGTGGCTGGGTCCCAAACACACCGCCCGGGCAATGAAGGAGTGGCTTCTTAAGAAGCATTTCAAGATCCTGGAGTGGCTAACCAGTCTCCAGATCTCAAGCCCATAGAAAATCTTTGGAGGGTGTTGAAAGTCTGTGTTGCCCAGCGACAGCTCCAAAACATCATTGATTTAGAGGAGATCTGCATGGTGGAATGGGCCGGAATAGCAGCAACAGTGTGTGAAAACGTTTGACCTCTGTCATTCCCAACAAAGGGGATATAACAAAGTATTAAGATTAACTTTTGTTATTGACCAAATGCTTATTTTCCACCATAATTTGCTGATAAATTCTTTAAAAAACAGACAATGTGATTTTCTGGCTTTCTTTGTCCTCATTTGGTCTCTCATAGGTGAGGTATACCTATGATGAAAATTACAGGCCTCTCTCATCTTTTTAAGTGTTGCACAATTGGTGGCTGACTCAATTCTTTTTTGCACCGCTGTAGTATTTGTGATCGCCTTCAAATTATCCACTCGCGGAGGTCTGTTAGCAGTTCCGCATAAACGTACTTTGCATGCTTTACGTGCACATTAGTTTCTTCTCCGCCATGTCAAACACTGTCAGTGCGCCGCATTTAAAGGGAATGAGCCCCTTTGATTGTACAGGATTGAAGTCTGCTGTTATCACAACCAAAAACAGCCCAGCTGGACCACAAAATGACCAACGGGTATACCCCGCCTCTGCGCAGACTTACGCCACGTCATGCCGGATTTACGCCAGTAAATATCCATCCATCCATCCATTTTCTGAGTCGCTTCTCCTCACTAGGATCGCGGGCGTGCTGGAGCCTATCCCAGCGGGCAGGAGGCGGGGTACACCCTAAACTGGTTGCCAGCCAATTGCAGGGCACATACAAACAAACAACCATACCCACTCACATTCACACCTACGGGCAATTTAAAGTCTCCAATTAATGCATGTTTTTGGGATCTGGGAGGAAACCGGAGTGCCCGGAGAAAACCCACGCAGGCACGGGGAGAACATGCAAACTCCACACAGGCGGGGCCGGGGATTGAACACGAGTCCTCAGAACTGTGAGGCTGACGCTCTAACCAGTCTCCACCGTGCCCCCGCCAGTAAATATAATATATATAAATACAACGTATATCCCAAAACTTATTTGCGACAATGGAGGCATATTTGCTATGATTTTTCGGTACCAAAAAGCTGTACAAGAAATAAAAACCACTCACATTAGTTTTGGCCGTCACGGTGGACGACTGGTTAGCACATCTGGCTCACAGTTCTGGGGACGAGGTTCAAATCCGGTCTCGCCTGTGTGGAGTTTGCATGTTCTCCCCGTGCCTGGGTGGGTTTTCTCCGGGCACTCCGGTTTCCTACCACATCCCAAAAACATGCATGAATTGGAGACTCTAAATTGCCCGTAGGTGTGAATGTGAGTGCGAATGGTTGTTTGTTTTTATGTGCCCTGCGATTGGCTGGCGACCGGTTCAGGGTGTGACCCGCCTCCCGCCTGAAGATAGCTGGGATAGGCTCCAGCAGCCTGCGACCCTAGTGAGGACAAGCGGTGAAGAAAATAGATGGATGGATGGATGTTAGTTTTGACGCTGGTACAACGTAAGAGGTGGTCTGGCTGCTCCACCAGTGTTATAGTACTAAAGTTGGTCAGTATGAGTTTGTCATGGCAACACCAAGTATTAAAAACTGATATTCCATTCAATTCAAATACTGAATGACTGAAACTGTCATTTTATGTTTGAATCACTGCATGGAGTTGCTTTAAGAGCCTTTGATACCATTAATATCACACTCCTAGCTCTGAGTGCAAGGCAGTGAAAACTATCATACATCCCTTAAATAAGCACCATAAGGGAGAAAACAATGTCACAACATATTACAGTTGACTGTTCAATCCTTCCAAGTTTACAATTAAAATACACTAGAAAATGTGACTCAAGATGCTTTGTGGAGTACATTCACACCAGCGAGACGGGTTTGTGAACTCATCACAGGTGCACGTAAGCTGAGGGCCTTCAGATACTTCCATGTTATTTCAGGGCAGGTGCACTCCTTTGCCAAATGTTGCGTGAAACTGATTGTAACCTTTTAACTCCTGCTGTCAAACCTGAAAGGCGGATTGGTTAAGGAGGTACAATTTATAAGAGTGTCAAGAGATGTGTGATTGCGGGTGTGTCTGTTTGTGTGCGTGTGTGTGCGCACGGGAATGCGTGCATGCATGTGTGTGTGCGTGTAAGGGATGGGGAGTAGGGAGGGAGGCAGAGTGTGAAAGCATGGAGTAGAGCTATTTTTAACCTGCTCAGGAAGCCTAATAGGGCACGTGTATATTTAGTGAGGTGAAGGCAGCTTTTGTGCGTGTGCGTGTGTGTGTGTGCTTGCGTGTGTGTGTGAGACGTAGTCCAGCTGGAAGCAGGATTCTGTTGAATGCCACACACTCACTACTAATGGTCACCACTTGGTCCTATTTAATCCCTCCACTCAGCGTGTCGACACAACAGTCTCACGTTTCCTTTTTTCGGCCTCACAACTCGAAGAATGCACACAAGTTTGATAGAAAGTCACAATATTTAAGCTGTCTGGGATCGGCTCCAGCATGCCCGCGACCCGAGTGAGCAAAAGCGGTACAGAAAATGGATGGATAGATGGATAAAATGAGTGCAGGTTTCTGGTTTGTAACACTTAATTTACCATTTAATTAATAAGTAATAATGTGCTCTATTTTTCGCATTAAAAATATAATTTAGGTAAAGAGTTTCCTCATGGGGTAGCGTAGTGGTCAGAGTTCTGAGATTTGGGGCTTGAATCTCAAGTTCTCATGGTAACTTTTGACAACTTATTTCAGCCGCTATATTTAATGCCCCTTAAAATGGATGGTCGATGGGGGGCCCTACTGATTGAACTTTTGTTACCCCCACCCCCCCATTGCACATTCCTGAATCAAACAGCCATGTAAATATGTTGTAATCGAACTACTATATTTATGAAAATGTGTATGAGCGAGCCATTCTGCACTGTTATGAAACAGTGGAGCAAATTAACATAATTAACACCCTCAGACCGAGTTTCTCAGCCAATGACATGTTCAGCTAGGCTGGACAAGGTTTCAATCAAACGATGACCAAAGCACCATCATGTCACAGATAAAAGGTAAATTAAGATGCAGTGTTAGCACAGATCACTTCTACCAGGATTAGGCTTAATACTATTATATTAATGTTACAACAACATTCATGCACCACACCGCTATACTCATTTCTAATGGGTGACTCCTTGGCCTGGAAGAGAGAGATCATCAGGTGGTTCCCAACCTTCAGTGGGTGTGTCGACCCTTAACCATAACACCCTCTAGTTAGCGGGTCAGCAGTGACTGGCCCAGGTCACTGCCCCTCTCCTCCTCTAGGCTTCCAGCTTGTGTCCTCTCTCTTGTGCCAGAGCCAACACGAGGCTCTCTCTGACGCTTCTCCCAGCCTACGAACTGCTACTTTCCTCAAGTGGCCTCTCAGTCCAACCATTGTCATTAGATTCCACACAGATTGAGCTGACAATCCTCAACATCTGACTTCCAGCTTTGTAAACCATGTCGTCCACCCCTTTTCATCTGAGCAAGTCTGTTGATGCAGGTTGCTGTCTATACGAGCCTATTGTTTGGAGCCTACTATTCGAATGTTATAGTTAGAATAGAAATTTGGCTTTTTAAAAGCAACACCATTTTTTTCATATAATAATGCCTCCAGAACCATTCATTAATAAAACTGTTACTGTAGTAGCTGTTGTGTGTTTTTTCCTTCCATATCCTGTCGTATTATGTAACACAAATTGGAGTACCGGTGAAAAGTCACTGTTTACTGCTGCTGAGTAAACTAATTCCTGACAACTGTGTCTCCACCCTGTTTCATCATATTTCCGCAGTAAGTCATGTTTTTGTATTCCGTGTGGCTCTGCCGCCGTAACATCTCGCTGAATTCAAATCATTCTGGGGTAAAGCAGCAGCGGCAGCAGATTGCAACTGGTAGCCAGCAGTCTGCTCTTCCTTCTGCATTGTGTTGTGCATGTGATAGGGTGCTTTCCGGCCGAGTGGCCATAGAGATAAGCCTCGCTCGCACATGCGCACACGCACGCTCATGTGTGGGATAAAAAGAGACGGAAGACTACATCTGTGCAAGGTAGATACGGCCACTACCGAACATGAGCCCCTCGCACACACTCTGCCATCTCTTTTTGCCTTCGTTTCACTTTCAAACACACATGCATTCACAAACACAATCCCTCGGCCTCGCCCCGCGAGCAAGGACATGTACTCCCACTGAAATTTCCACCTGCATAAAACTCAATCACTCAAAAGTCTCCCACTGGTTCATCCTCATAGGGCGTCTTTAAACTTTAAAGGAGAACTAATCATATGACAGTCTCCTCATTCGGTTGTCGTTGGGCAGTGTGAGGGTTGTCAGGCATGCATTTGTGTACAAAAGATGTCATCCCGCCTCTTTGACTTCAGAGCTGTGCCTGAGGGCCCTCCTTTGAGGAAACTTAATGTGACAGTTTCTCCCTCTGAGCTTTTTTAGAGCTCCCCTACGGCTCAATGTCCTCGTGAATAAGACTGCACTTTTAGCCACCCATTTGTTTGGCATGCTCAAGTATTTACCACATACTGGCATGAGTACCCCCCCCTCAAAAAAAATGTTGGTATATAAGCACCCCTGTGGTAATTGCCCCTCAAAAGTCCCTTGTGCATGCATGCAAACAGTGTAGATACTGAATGCTCACGCATGGTGTTCATTTCTATGAAATGAACTCAACTGAAATGAACTGAAATACATGCAATGCTGCTCATATTTTAGGAAATTAGCCCAAAATAGGTCCTTGAATTTAAAGATGGACCAGTGGATAAATAAATCCAGATCAATGCATGTTCAAGCATGTCATAAAGCTGTTTAAAATTGCTTTACATGTTTCTTTGCATTTTTAGTACTCCACAGCTACTTTGTTAGTTTTGACTTTACCTGTCCAAGGTCCTTCAATATTTTATGCAAAGCCACCAAACATCTATGCAATGAGTTTGCTAATGGGCTCACTTTCTTATCTTAGCTAGTTGCTGGTAGCTGGTAACTACTGATGGACAATTCCTTTTGTGGCGCAGCAATATACTTACAAAAATGAATTTACTTAAGTGTATTTACAGTGCAACATTGCGATTTCTCTCGTTCTTTCCCACCTATCATAAAAACAATATGCCAAATTTGACTGCCATACTGCAGAGCAAGGCTTGGCTCAAAACACCGTTTACAAAATGCTTAACTTTGCAGAAAATAAAGGTTACTATGTTGATCCATTTAAATTAATCTCTGCTACACCACTATCAAAAACGTTAATTTTGATTATTTAACATGTTTTCTAATAATCACAATATAGTACAAAAGTCACTCTGGGACCATTTGATTTTTTTGTTTTGTTTTTTGTTTTGTTTGTTTTTTAGCAATTCTATCTTCTTCATTTCCTTTCAGTTTATCCTGTTAGGGGTCGCCACAGCATGTCATCCTTTTTCCATATAAGCCTGTCTCCTGCATCTTCCTCTCTAACACCAACTGCCGTCATGTATTCCCTCACGGCACCCATCAACCTTCTCTTTGGTCTTCCTCTAGCTCTGTTGCCTGGCAGCTCCATCCTCATCACCCATTTACCAATAAGATCACTATCTCTCCTCTGGATGTTTCCAAACCATCGAAGTCTGCTCTCTCCAACTTTGTCTCCAAAACATCCAACCTTGGCTGTCCCTCTGATGAGCTCATTTCTAATTTTATCCAACCTGGTCACTCCTCGAGAGAACTTCAACATCTTCATTTCCGCCACATCCAGCTCTGCTTCCTGTTCTCTTCAGTGCCACTGTCTCTAATCCATACATCATGGCTGGCCTCACCACTGTCTTATAAACTTTGCCCTTCATCCTAGCAGTGTCACATAACACACCTGACACCTTCCTCCACCCGTTCCAACCTGCTTGGACCCGTTTCTTCACTTCCTGGCCACACTCACCATTGCTCTGGACTGTTGACCGCAAGTATTTTAAGTCCTCCACCCTTGCTATCTCTTCTGCCTGTACCCTCACACCGAGGAAACGTTGTAGTTCTTTGCGGGTGGTGGGAATTGGCCATTCAATGATTGCTTGGATTTTGGCAGGGTCTGGTTGTAATTGTGCTGGCAATGATGTAGCCTAGGAAATTTTTTGATATATTGTAGAAGTTATCATTTATTTGCTTAGCTTGCATGAGTATTATGGAAATTTTTTAGAAAGAAAGATGTCTCGCCTTCAAGAAGATGACTCAGCAGGAATCATCAGAGAGAAGGACGTGGCCGGGACGTGGCAAGTGTTGGTGCCATGTTTTCACCTTGAAACCATCCCCTTAGTGTGTTGTGTCTTGTAAACTTAGAAACCTCCCTATTTTCAAATAAATGCAGGAGCGACCGGAGAGATTGTTTAGAGCGTGTTGAGAGGCTGTAACCTGAACAATCTCCCATGCGCCGTCCTCATGAGAAAAAGAGACCAGCGTCTTCATTCCTTTTGTGTCTATTCATTATAATGTTGGGTAAGATAAATCCAACAGAAATATATGGAGGAGAGGTGGAATTCACATTTTTCGGGTTTGACATACAGACGGTTTTCGAGGAGGCGCTGGAGGACTTGGCGTACATGACTGCGGTGTTCTTAGGGGGAGCGGGAGAAAATGAGAATGTCGCCCAAGTAAACAAAAACAAACCGGTTTAACATATTACGGAGGATGCCATTAATGAAGGCTAGGAAGACTGCGGGGGCGTTGGTTAATCCGAATGGCATGACCAAGTATACGAAGTGTCCGAAAGGGTTATTGAAAGCCGGCTTCCATTCATCCCCCTCTCGGATATGGATGAGGTGGTAGGCATTTTGTAGGTCCAGTTTGGTGAATATCTGGGCATCGCAGAGGGGTTCAAATGACGGGTAGATGAGAGGTAGAGGTGATTTATTTTTTACGGTGATGTCATTGAGTCCAGGGTAGTCTATGCAGGGGCAGAGAGTGGTATCTTTTTTCTCGACAAAGAAAAAAACAGTCCCTACCGGAGACAAGGAAGGGCGAATGAGTCCAGAAGCCAGGGAATCACAGATGTAGTGCTCCAACACCTTTTTCTCCGGGCGGGAGGGATTGAAGAGCCGGCTGGAGGGAAAAGGGGCTCCCGGCAGGAGATTTATTGGGCAGTCGTAAGGGCGGTGGGGGGATAGAGAAATGGCCAGGTCTTTATTGAACACCAGAGAGAGATCATGATATTCTTCGGGTAACCGGGAGAGGTCAACTGGTGTGGCAGATGGTGGTGGTTTACAGTAGGGCGGGATGGCAGAGAGCAGGCAGTGTGAATGGCAGTGAGGGCTTCATCCAGTGATTGACAAGTGCGTCGAGTCAATGGCGGGGTTATGTTTTTTGAGCCAGGGAATTTTGAGGACTAATAGGGTCTCAGGGGAAGGGATGACAAAAAGATAAATGTCTTTGCGGTGATTTACGGAAATAAGCAGAGTGAATGTCATTGTTTGGTGGGTGACAGGGGATATGACTCGCCCATCCAGGCTGTGACTTTTTTGGGAGACGGAAGTGGTTGGAGAGGGAGTTGGAGCTGATGTGCTATTCCTTCAGGAATAAAATTATCGTCTGCACCGGAATCAGTTAGTAGCATCTGGCGGGCTTGCTCCCAGGTCCTCCTACAGCGTCTCACCAAGGTCAATGCAGCTGGAACCGTGGATTCTGGGGCTATGGCAGGAAACAGAGATGGTTGGTAACCATGCACAATGTGAAAAGGCGATAGAGCAGTGGATGCAGAGGGGAGAGAGTTGTGAGAGAACTCGACCCAAACCAGTTTCTGAGACCAGGATTGTGGCTCCTGTGGAGTGAGACATCGGAGCCCAGTCTCCAGGTCGTAGTTCAGCCTCTCGGTTTGTCCGTTGGTTTCAGGATGAAACCCAGATGACAGACTGACTGTAGCACCGATTAGACTGCAAAACTCTTTCCAAAATTGTGAAATGAATTGGGGGCCCCTATCCGACACCACATTCTTGGGAAAACCATGAAACTTGAATACATGGTTAATCATCAACTCAGCAGTGTCTTTAGGTGAGGGGAGTTTCGGAAGTGCAATGACGTGTGCCCTCTTAGAGAACCTGTCAACAACTGTGAGAATGGTGGTATTTCCTTTAGAGATGGTAATCCCATCACAAAGTCTACGGAGATGTCTGACCAAGGACGTTGTGTTATTGGCAGGGGTCGCAATTACCCCGAAGGACGTTGACGAGAGGGCTTGTTAGCAGCACATACCTGGCAAGCATTGACATAATTGATAACATCCCTCCTAACATTAGGCCACCAAAAGCGCTGTTCGACCACAGATTGCGTTTTGGCAATGCCTGGGTCACATACAGTCCGGTTAGTGTGAGCCCAGTGGATGACCCGTCACCTTAAGGTCGGGACCACATAAAACCTGTCTTCAGGGCAATCTTCAGGGCTAAGAGTGTTATTCAGAGCGTCTTTTACCACAGTTTCAACGTCCCAAACAAAAGCAGAAATAAAACATGACTTGGGCAAAATTGTTTTAGGGTCGGACAAAAAATTCTCTTCGCAGAAACTACGTGACAAAGCATCTGGCTTACCATTTTCAGAACCATCTCGGTAGGATAACAGCAAATTTAATATTGAGAAAAATAGAGCCCATCTACATTGCCTAGCATTTAATCTTTTAGCAGATTTAAGATACTCAAGCTTCTTGTGATCGGTCCAAACTAAAAACGGAGTCTGTGCCCCCTGCAGCCAGTGCCTCCACTCCATGAAAGCCACCTTGACCGCCAGCAGTTCACAGTCCCCTATGTCATAATTTCTCTTGGCTGGAGTCAGTTTTTTAGAGAGATAAGCACAGGGATGTAACTTACCATCCTTGAGACATTTCTGGGAGAGCACTGCTCCTATTCCGGCATCAGACACATTGACTTCTACAACAAACTGCTGGTTGGGATCTGGCAAAGTGATGATGGGAGCGGAGGTAAAGCTCGATTTCAGTTTCTGTAACGCTGACTGACAAACCGGGTTCCACACAAATGGTCTGTGTGGCGAGGTAAGATCATGCAAAGGCGTGGCTATAGAACTGAAATTTCGAATGAATTTTCTGTAAAAATTTGCAAACCCTAAGAACCTTTCTACATCCCTGTGTGACGTGGGACTGGGCCAATCAATCACGGCATCGACTTGGCAAGGGTCCATTTTGACTTCACCTTGAGCCTCCACGAAACCCAGAAAAGAAACAGACGCCTTGTGGAACTCGCATTTCTCAGCCTTGACATAAAGTTCATTCTGCAGTAACCGCTGCAACACAGAGCGGACATGAATAATGTGAGTCTCCTCATCTGGGGAGTATATCAAAATATCGTCCAAATAGGCAAAAACATACACATTCAACATGTCACGCAAGACATCGACAAGGTTTTGGAAAACAGCTGGAGCGTTAAGTGAGTCCAAAAGGCATTATCAAATAATCATAATGTCCCGTTGATCTGTTGAATGCTGTTTTCCATTCATCCCCCTCCCTTATCCTGACTAGATGATACGCATTTCTTAAGTCCAGTTTGGTGAAAACCATGGCGCCCTCCAGGAACTCAAACGGCAGTGGAGATGTGAGGAAGAGGGCACCTGTTTTTTACAGTTATCTCGTTGAGACCCCGATAATCAATACAGGGTCGCAGGGTCTTGTCCTTTTTGTCCACAAAGAAAAATCCTGCTCCCGCAGGGGATGAAGATGGGCGAATGATCCCGGCTGCCAGTTTTTCTTCCACATACTCCTTCATAGCCTTGTGTTCCGGCCTTGTGTTCTGGCCCTGACCTCCCCCGTCGAGGTGTGGTTCCAGGCAGCAAGAGGCAGCAAGAGGGCGCAAAGCGCCACCCAAGCTCCAGCAGCAGTATGGCAGGGCAGCTCATGACACATTGCTTACGTAAACCTATTGATTTACAGTACGTCTGCACGAGGCAAAGGTTTTTGTTTGCGCATTGTTTTTACTTTAATTAATTTAAACTGGCAGGTTTTGCTTTTGAGGTTGTTTATCGGTAACATGCTGCTCCTATACTCAAATACGGATGCTAAAATGTTTATTGTCCATTCTAAATCCCTTCAGATTGAGTGCTAATTTTAATAAACCTGAACATTTTCATAGGCAAACAGCCTTAGAACAAAAAGCATCATTATGTGTCAGAGATGTTGCACTCATTCGGGGGCCCAGTAGCCCCCTCAGCACTCGCAATGAATCACTCGAAACACAACTGTCACACACCAGGGAATTCTCACTTTGTGTGTGTGCATTCATTTGAACATACACAGTTTTAATTTGTGTGAGCATCTGTGTGAATGTGAAAATCCCCTCCTGCTCATTTCCCGTTACGTCGATAACTTGTGGTCTCTGTTGGTCATGAAGGGGAAAAAAACTGAAGAGCATCTTGAGTGAAGGAGATTAAGGGGAACCACCAAACACCTCCTACGTTGTTTCCAGAAACTACACCTCGTCATAGGACATACATCTGGCCAATATGACACATGGAAGAAGATCCCGAGGAGGGAGTGGTGTAATGACAATTCTATTAATGTTTGCTAGTACTAGTACTACAACGTAGGATGGTGACTGTATGTGCAGACCAAATAGCAAACTATCACACACAACACAATATTTAGTCTGTTAACCATATTCAAAACAAGACTTGTGAAAGTGCTACATTTTCTCGCCATATTGTGGGTCTTACAATCACACACAGCACAGCTACTATTTACCGTAACTGACCATAGAGATCAGAATCAGAATCATCTTTATTTATAAATGTTTGCAATAACAACAGTCTTTCCTCAACACAAATCTTTTAATGACTAATTTTATCATCATAACATCATGATTTTTGGCCTGTTAAAAAAAACAAAATAGAGAACAAAACATTTGAACCTGATGTTGCACAAATTCAGAATATTGTCATTAAGTTTGAACGCAATTATTAAAAAAAGAAGTCGTTCATTACAGAAAATAGTTTTTATAAAAATGCATTAGAAACAAATAATAAAGTTGTAACAATATGAGAGTAAGTCAAGGATTTTTAATGAGTGAAAATTCCAACACATATTTCCAGCAAAGCAGTTAATATATTGTTAGCTTAAATATTGCTTAATAAAAAAATTATCAAACAAACTCAACAAAAGAGTCATCTTAACGCAAGTATATGTTTATGCTTGTAATATTGCAGGTTTAACTACAACGTCTTATAAATTGATTTATTTTCATAAACCTAATAAAATGAAACCTTAACCACCTATCCCCAATTGCTTTAATGTTTTTGTGACAATATAGTGCTTACATATGGGCCATGTTCATAAAGTGTTTGGGATAAGGACTCACCATTTTTGAAGGAGTGGCATTGCGTTCACATTTTTCATTTGAAAGTGAAAAGTTAAATCCTTTGCTTAACATTTATATATGTACATTACTGTATATTGAAAAGCGCATCTGCCTCACAGTTCTGAGGACCGTGGTTCAAATCCCGGCCCCGCCTGTGTGGAGTTTGCCTGTTCTCCCCGTGCCTGGGTGGGTTCTCTCCGGGAACTCCGGTTTCCTCCCACATTCCAGAAACATGCATGGTAGGTTAATGTAAGACTCTAAATTGCCTATTGGTGTGAATTATTTTTTGTCCCCTCGATGTGCCCTACAATTGGCTGGTGAACAGTTCAGGGTGTACCCCGGCTCTCCAGTCAGCTGGGATAGGCTCCAGCTCGCCCGTGACCCTAGTGAGGATAACCAGTACAGAAAATGGAGGGATGGATGTATATTGTTGACATAGATACAAGAACTCAGGGATAAGAATAAACCACAGCACCATCACCACCAGGTGAAAAAATAAGCTAAGTAATGAGGGACAGAAAAGTCGGGGGAGGCTAAAAAAAATATATGATGGAGAGATGTGAAGGTGAAAGGTGACAGAGACAGAACAAAAAGGAAAAGGAGAGACCAGCGAGGAGGGGGGAAGGGAGTGACTGGTAGAACAGCTGCTGCTTCGTTATAATTGTCTCAATTAGCTGATATGGCTACCATGGCAACAGTGTTTGAGTGGTTGCCATAGCGCGATTGCAGAGTCTTCCCCGGTGGGGATTCATGGGTGCGGGAGCTTATGATGAAGAAGAAGAAGATGATGATGATGACAATGGCGAAGATAGCAATAGAAGATGCGTAAAAGAAGTAAAAGAAGGGAGAGATTAAAGGGCTGAAGGGATGAAGATACCGGCGAAGAACAGGAGAACATGAAAAAGAGTATGCTCACAGGGATGGTGACATGACAGGATGAAAAGATGGAACAAGTGGTCTATCAAACAGGAGTGAGAGAAAAGTGAATACAAATACAGTATGTACTGTAGGTAAAAGAGAGCCTTAAATATGGAGGAGGGAGTGGTGTAATGACAAAAAATGGTATCGTACCAACCACTTTGGCACATAGGCTTCATACAATGAAAACAGAATTAAAACAACTGTTTTTTTAATCTATTATCGAATCCAACTGCAATCACGTATTTAAGTGCAGCAGTAGCAACCTGGATCAACAGAAATACTTTTTTTTGGTCACATCGGAGGTTTTTGCAGCCGTTTATTACTAGGCAGGATTCATGGGCCACCGTGATTTGTGTCCCATATCGAGAAAAAAGTTGGAATATTACAGTATGTGAGATGAATCGTAATTTTAACAAACTTCTCACACAAATGAGGCCAGCAAGGACTTCAGCAGTTTCCGCTGTAATGCAAACAGTGATGTTTGGAGTAACTAGCAACTGTTTAAACTGTTACTATTTCCTGACAAATATCAATTTTCTGAGCCGCTTATCCGCACAAGGGTCGCGGGAGTGCTGGAGCCTATCCCAGCTTTCAACGGGCAGGAGGCGAGGTACACCCTGAACTGGTTGCCAGCCAATTGCAGGGCACATATAAACAAACCACCATTCACACTCACATTCACACCTACGGGCAATTTAGAGTCTTCAATTAACCTACAATGCATGTTTTTTGGGATGTGGGAGGAACCCGGAGTGCCCAGAGAAAACCCACGCTGGTACGGGGAGAACATGCAAACTCCACACAGGCGGGGCCGGGGATTGAACCCAGGTCCTCAGAACTGTGAGGCAGACGCTCTAACCAGTCGATCAGTGTTTCGCCTGCCTGACAAATAATCAGATTAAAATTACTTTCTCAAGCCATTGGTCACTAGTATTGTGGCTATGATGAGTTGCACTAGGTAAATGGAGAAGAGGCTTTTATGAGCAACAGAAATTTACACAGCTGGTAAGCCACCAGTTGTTTGTTTATCATACAGCCCACAGTCACGGTTTCATGAAATAAAAATGCAGGGAATTGCACGGCTTCACCTTTGCTACACTAAATTTGTAATTTTCCTTCGTAAAAAGTGTTAGAAAAGTTAATATAAATATTCAGGTTTATGATTGTTGTTGCTTGTTTATTTCCACATTAAGAACGGAGTTACACTATAATATTTACCTGCCTTGTTAAGCATGCACGGCGGCACGGTGGGCGACTGGTTAGCACATCTAGCGTCTCAAGAGGGGGAAGCAGTGCATCATAACACCGTGTATAGTACAGATGAGGTGCTGCTGACCTCAAATCAGGACGTTGTGAGCCTTTGGGGAGAATACTTCAAAGACCTTCTCAATTCCACCAACACGCCTTCCTTTGAGGAAGCAGAGTCTGGGGACTCTGAGAAAGGCTCTCCTATCTCTGTGGTTGAAGTCACCCAGATGGTTAAAAAGCTCTTTGGTGGCAGGCCTCCAGGGGTGGATAAGAAGGCTCTGGATGTTGTGGGGGTGTCCTGGTTGACGCACCTCTGCAACATGCACACTCTGCATCGGTCTGTCGTGGTGAAGAAGAACGCTCTCTATTTTTTTAGATTATGTCCCCCAGCTGGCCTAGGAACGCCTCATCATCCCCCCCACTCCCATCCCGCCCGGAAGAGCTGGATGAAGTGGCTGGGGAGAAGGAAGTCTAGGCTTTCCCGCTTAACCTGCTGGCCCTGCGACCCGACCTCGGATCGGTGAAAAACAGTGAATGGATTGATGGATGAAAAATAATGGCTTTGTTGATGGAAGGATTCTGCCCGATGCCAGAGAGCTACAGCTGAGAACAGGTGCAAAGGAGTACTTCATAGAAAGTGTGTTTAAACAAATTTAAATATGTTTTAAAAAGTTTAAGTATTTACAGCATGTAGGAGCTGCAATTTTATGGTCTCTCTTTACTGCATATTTTCACCTATGGCGAGTGGATCTGGAATGTATTCCCCACGATAAACTGGAGTTCACTGTATATACAGTATATAAAACCACGTTTGCCATCTAGTAAAAGCTATTTATGAGAAGCAGTTTGCAAACGTCAAACTTGTCTGTTACTTGCTCCTTTTCTTATTACAGTCATTTGAATAGCCACAGGGTTAGGAGGGAGGAATGTAAAACTGTTTTGCATCATTGTTCTACCTTGAACAGGGTCTGTGAGAAGACCACCCATTCGTCACACAGCCTCTTCAGACTGCTGCCATCAGGCAGGAGACTGCGGAGTCTGCGGGCCAGGACTAGCCAACTCAAAGACATTTCATTCATCAGGCTGTCAGGAATCTGAACTCTCTGCCCGCTCTGCTCCCTCTACTCTTCTGTTCTCTGCCCACCTAAACTCTGACACTCCGCAAACATGGTGATGCACACACACTCTCACATCTGCTAGTATTTTTTTTGGGAAATTGTTTTATCTGTGGACCCTGAATCTATATGAAAGTTTTACTTTTTGAATGGAATTATGGAAATAAATAAACTTTTCCATGATATTAATTTTTTTTTGAAAGGGTCTGTATGGACTGTATATTCGTCACATGATTTGTACACACACATTTACACACAAACACATTTTTAGAAACTGTAACTCACAGGTAAAAGCAAATTGTGTCAACTCCTGTGATTCTTGCTAAAAATTGTACCAAAACTTTCAAATTGTCATATGTAATAAATGTTGAGCTGTTGCAAAAGCATTTTTGTTACCAAATTTTTACAGTAACTTGAAAAATAACTGAGCAAACTATTATCCTTGTCGTATGCTTTCAAAACGAGCTATCCATCAATTTGTTGTCTATGTACAGGTAATATGATGAGCCTATTAAACATTTATTTTCAGTCATAACGGCCATCTAAGGGAAAAATGTAAAACAATGTTTTACAAAAATGTAAATGTAAAAAAATAAAAATAAAAACATTAATGTACGTGTAGAAGAATGAAAATAAAACAAAATGGTACCGTATTGTATTGATTAATTTTTGTTGATGGGATGGTTATGAGGGAATTTTTTAAATACGTTTTTAAACTGCTTTTATATGTGGACATCAGAAATAATAGATGCAATATTTGTAACAATAGAAAGCCAATTTCACAAACACAAAATGTCCATCCATCCATCCATCCATCCATTTTCTACCGCTTATCTGGGTCGGGTCACAGGGGCAGAAGCTTTAGCAGGGACACCCAGACTTTCCTCTCCCCAGCCACTTCATCCAGCTCTTCCGGGGGGATCCCGAGGCGTTCCCAGGCCAGCCGAAGGACGTAGTCTCTCCAGCATGTACTGGTTCGTCCCCGGGGTCTCCTCCCGGTGGCGTCCGGGAGGTATCTGAATCAGATGCCCCAGCCACCTCATCTGGCTCCTCTCGATGTGGAGGAGCAGCGACTCTACTCTGAGATCCTCCCGGATGACCGAGCTTCTCACCCTATCTCTAAGGGAGAGCCCGGACACCCTGCGGAGGAAACTCATTTAAGCCGCTTGTATCCGGGATCTTGTTCTTTCGGTCACAGCTTGTGACCATAGGTGAGGGTAGGAACGTAGATCGAACGGTAAATTGAGAGCTTCGCCTTTCGGCTTAGCTTCTTCTTTACCACAACGGGCCAATACAAAGTCCGCATCACTGCAGACGCTGCACCGATCCGCCTGTCGATCTCCCGTTCCTTTCTTCCCTCACTCGTGAACAAGACCCCAAGATACTTGAACTCCTCCACTTGGGGCAGGATCTCATCCCTGACCTGGAGAGGGCACGCCACCCTTTTCCAACTGAGGACCATGGTCTCAGTTTTGGAGGTGCTGATTCTTGAACACAAAATGTAATCACCATAATGTCTTGCTTTACATGAGAGAGCCGACTTACTGACTTTAGAGTACTCACATTTTATGAAAAAGAAATTTATTTATATGTTTTGACGTCCTCCATGAGAGATCTGGGGAAGCTCCTCCGACTCTTCAGCCCCTGATCAACAGATTGGTGTCTGCCATAACTGCAGACACATGACAAACCTCATGGACACCATCTTGAACACGGGAGTTTTATGCAGAGCAAGACAAATGTGGAATGCCATCCGGAGAGCTCATGACCTTCACGACCCTGGAGAGAACAACAGACAATTCCGCCAAGGCTGCCTATCGCCAATATGTCATGTAGAAAAAACCTCAAGGACATTATAAAGGATTCTGATAAAGCAGACGAAGAACCACAGTTCATATTTTCAAAGCACTAACTCCAGTAGAAATTTGCATGTTATATTACTTTGTAGATATTTGTAACAAATAAAAATTTGTAATTTTTATTTTACAAATAAAAATTATTTTATTTGTAAAATAATATACTTACTTTTTCAATTTACTATCAGGAATGTCTGCACATTTACCTTTACCATTTTGAAATTGTTGAATTGTTATACATAAAAAACTGAAAATTAATTGTTCCTTCTTCACAATTGCCACTCAGAAATCAAAGTGTTTCATTTCATACCTCCCTCCTTCCAGTTCATAAACATCAGTGCCCTATATAACGCTTGTTCATGGATTGTATATTTAAAACAAGAAAGATAAAACTAATTAAACGTATTTAAACACATTTTATTTACAAGCTATATGCATGGTTCAATTACTTCATTCTAAGATGTTTGTCCGGTATTCCAGCACTGGACCGTGTCACTCCAATCTTGATCGGGCAGTGTCCTTCAGAAAGAATCTCACATTTAGAAAAAATATTTAATGTATTTGACACACAACCCTAAATACCACGAACTTTTTTTTGACAGATGTTGACAAACGTACAAGAAATCAAAATTACTACAAATAGACCTGACGTCATTGAGAAATTTAAAAAAATTTATTTGCTGAGGAATGTCATGAAGCATGTATGATTATAAATTACATTATACATATTTTTATGCTATTATTTCTTGAGACAGTCATAAATTGAGATGGCCTTAGTTGAGATGAGATTGCAACACCTGGGAAGATCATCACGCTTTAGCTGTTATAATCTGCGGCAGCTGTTATAATCTGCGGCAGGTGACAGACATAATGTAATTACATTTTATTTCTATTGGTTTATTTGTAAGGGACAAAAAACAGAGGAAAACTGACAGTTGCAGACGCAACTTGGGTTGTACTGTACCTTTTGCTCAAAATGGTACTCTGAATTTCTGAGATATATGGTAACGATTGCAGCTTTGCAGTGGCCCTGAGAAAACAATGGAGACAGAGTGGCAAATAGTGCGGTCATACTGATCAGCAACAGTTATTCAAATAACGCAGAGTGACAAAGCCACAACAAACAACTTTAGGTCAAGAACAAGTAAGACAAGGACAAAAATCTATTTCAAAAATATTTCTGGTCAGTTAATGAGTTTGCTGGCGTGCTTTTATACAACACTTAACCACAGCAAATGTTGCTGCGTGGGTTTTCTCCGGGTACTCCAGTTTCCTCCCGCATCCCAAAAACATGAGTGGTAGGTTAATTGAAGACTCTTAATTGCCCGTAGGTGTGAAGGTCGTCTGTACTTTTGCCAATATGACAAGCCAACAGACACGGCATGTTATAACGCTACTTGAGAGAGGGGCACACAATATATAGGAATACTGCATACTATGTAAAAGCTTGTGCCGTGTCACTGAAACATATAAATATATAATACGTATAGTCGTGCTAAACAATATTGGCACCCCTGGGGTGCCATTATTTCCAGCCATGACTGTATAAAAAGACATGCTTTTGACATACCGTAAGATCGACCCTCTCTTTTTCTGTTCTCCAGCTGCTACTTAGCCGCTTGTCGTCGTCACTATTCCGACCTCCTGATCGGCTCAAACATGTACGGTTTGATGATAACAAGTTTTTTATATATATATATATATACATATATATATATATATATATATATATATATACATATATATATATATATATATATATATATATACATATATATATATATATATATATATATATATATATATATATATATATATATATATATATATGTATATATATATATAAGGACTGTTATATAACAATGTAGGTCTCTAGATTCTGGTAATTGTTCAGTAAACACACAATCACATTCATAGTATTCTGCCAACAAGGTAAGAGCCGTGCAACCCATAAAAATGAGTATGCACATATCCAGCATACAGTATCGCGTGTATAGAAGCGTGACAGTGGTCAAGTGCATGAAGAATTAGCAGGTGGCTTCCTCCTTGAGGAGCTGACACACAGAAAAAAAAAAACACCATGCACGCTCTGAGACTTAATGGCTGCCAGGACTGTCATGTGACAGTGCACATCCCCCTCCAACCTTCCTCTCCCCCAATCTGTTTTAACTCTCCCAAAAAAATGCATTAAGCTTTTTGGTCTCCTGACATACTTTGAGAAACAAGTTGCATACTTTTCTTGTTTCCTCTGTGGATACATGACAGATTATATCGTAAATGGATATAGAATATGCTTGTATGTTTGTCAAAATTGGACAATATTAAAGTGTTTAAGCAAACAAGCAGAATTGAGAAGAGAATCAATGAGGATTTTGATTGATGAACAATATTGTTAATGAAATCGGAATCACTGAGGGCGGCACGGTGGCCGACTGGTTAGAGTGTCAGCCTCACAGTTCTGAGGACCCGGGTTCAATCCCCGGCCCCGACTGTGTGGAGTTTGCATGATCTCCCCGTGCCTGCGTGGGTTTTCTCCGGGCACTCCGGTTTCCTCCCACATCCCAAAAACATGCATAAATTGGAGACTCTAAATTGCCCGTAGGTGTGACTGTGAGTGTGAATGGTTGTCTGTTTGTATGTGCCCTGCGATTGGCTGGCAACCAGTTCAGGGTGTACCCCGCCTCCTGCCCGATGACAGTTGGGATAGGCTCCAGCACGCCCGCGACCCTAGTGAGGAGAAGCGGCTCAGAAAATGGATGGATGGAATCACTGAGTTCTTATCAAATCCCATCGCTACTAATCATACAGATTCTCATTGTGTGCAGTGAAAGCAGCGCTTACAAAGGCTTACGGATTGGCCTCAGATACAAACGTTGCTTGGTTCACGACTTAAAACCAAGACATGCAGTAGTTTATGTGTGGACTCAAAAGGAATTAGTGCATATAGAAATTATGTACGTATTGAGGAATGATCATGTGCCAGCACCCCCACCCTCCTGCAGCTGTAGGTTGTGTGTTGGACCAGCACATCAATAACCTTAAAGAGTAAATTGATTTACATATACTAGCTGTCAGAGGGGCTTGGGGGGGGGGTGTTTTTCCTTCCGCTGCTTTATTTCTCCCCCCAAAAAATTTTTCATCATTCCAGTTATTATTTTCCATATGTTTGGGGGTTGATCTGTATTACCTCACAGGGAGTTAGTAAAGTGCAGTGATAACTGGAGGGAAGGGACTTTCCACTGAGAGATAAGTTTCAGTCAAAACGCCTCTTATCCTCATGAATTATGCACATTTGTACTTAATTTGCCATTCCAGAATCATCTATCCATCTACACTATCTGTTCATCCTCATCAGGGTTAGTTCGAGCTGAAATTGTGCAAGAGTGGGTGGGGTACACACCAAAACACCGTGAGAACTTGCAAACTCCATGCAAGGGTGGACAAGATTCGAACCTCAGAACTTTCCGGCAGATGTGCTAACCACTAGGTCACCGTCCTGCATCCATCAGTCAGTGAAACTATAGCCGGAGCAACTATCACCAGCTCAAAACATGCAAGGCCGTCAGCAGATTTGTGTAAGAAAACCAACCAGCGTTTTTTTGTCTTGACCAATGGGAGTCTTTGCTCACTTTCACAATAATGTGAATGAGGGAGGTAATTATGTGAGTTGAAGGACCGTTCGTGCCTAACAAAGGTTTGTGTTAAAAATAGTTAATTACATTGGTTGTTTAGAGTAGCGGCGGCACGGTGAGCGACTGGTTAGAGCGTCTGCCTCACAGTTCTGTGGACCAGGGTTCAATCCCCAGCAAACTGTGTGGAGTTTGCATGTTCTCCCCGTGCCTGCGTGGGTTTTCTCCGGGCACTCCGGTTTCCTCCCACATCCCAAAAACATGCATGGTAGGTTAATTGACAACTGTAAATTGCAAGCAGAATATTTGAACTCTAAATTGTGAATGTATTGCCCGTAGGTGTGAATGTATTAAAAAACCTGTAAATCACAGATATATTTGCAAATCTGAAAAAGACAGGTCAATTGCAGATATATTTGTGGACCTGAAAAACACGTGTAAATCGCGGATATAATTGTGAAAAAATCATTTTAAAAAAAATCTGTTTGGAATGTCATGATAGGTGCTGTTTTGTTGAAACAGGGGTATTCGAATGTAGTCTAAATGCCGCAGGAGGCTGGAAATTAAGAATAATATAAAGTTTTTTACCTGAAGGAAAACACTGCAGCGCTTGATAAACTCACAAAACATGTGCAAAACTGTCATGATTTATGTTTTTGTTTATGTGGTTTTGATTGTATTTAGTTTGTCTCTTTGTGAAGTTTGTCGTCTCCACCTGTTCTTGTCAACCCTCTACCTTGTATCAACCAATCAGCTCCCTCCAGCCACCCATGTCTTGTCCAGGTGTTTCTCATTGTCTCGTCAGTTTGCTTATATTTTTTTTCCGTGGTTTCTTTCCGTCTCGGTCGGCTCATTGCTTTGGTATTTAGTTTTTTGGGCCTTGTTAGCCTGTTTTTGGAAAAAGTTTTTTTTTTTTTTTTCATTCATCCGGCCTTTCCTGCCTGCTTTGCTGCTTTGGGGTCCAACCTGTCACAACCGTAACAAAAACAGGATAAAAACAAATTTGCAAAAAGAATGAAGACCTCAAACCAAAGCTTCAAAACTGTGCAAACCTTCATCACTTGTTAAATTCATTGGGGAATTGTTACAATCGAGGATCTTAAGTAAAAGGATACAGATACTTCTTTAAACCGCGCGCGTGTGTGTATGTGTGTGTTTGTCTGTCATTTTTTTAAAGGGTTAAAGGATTTTTTTCTCTCTATGTTTAAGATCACTCCTAAAATACAGTGCCTGATCTGTATCGGTGATGACAGGTCAAAGGCTAAACAACCTAACATTGCAGCTGGTATTGATTTGGCAACATTTGATGAGGTTCAGGGCTTTCAGTATGAGTGTGACAAATGTACAAACAATAATGTTGCACAAAAAAATCAATTCAATTTGCCGCTTGGTGTGAGGTGGTTATTAAGTGTCTGTTCTTCTGTATAAGTGAAGGTGAGTACTCAACTTAAATTTGATTTTGATTTAATAGAATAATGTTCTGTAGTGGTGCACTCGCCTGACTTTGATGCGGGCAGCGTGGGATCAGTTCCCACTCAGTGACGGTGTGAATGTGAGTGCGAATGGTTGTCCGTGTCTATATGTGCCCTCTGACTGACTGGCGACCAGTTCAGGGTGTAGTCCGCCTTTCGCCCGAAGTCAGCTGGGATCGTCTCCAGCGCCCCGTGACCCTAACCAGGATAAGCGGTGTTGAAAATGGATGGATGGATGAATAATGTCAAAAAATTTCAACATTTATTTTGTTTTATTTTAAAACATCTAAATTGAGTCCAAACTTTTTCCACCAAGGGCAACATGCTTTTCACATTCTTCACATGTAAATCAGCCTCAAATCAATTTGACGCATGTAAAATATCTAAAGAACGAACAGCCTACTCTACATAATTATGTTGTGTTGTAGTTTGTTAATATTTCTGTGATTTTGTTTCTTTTCTTTACTCCTGTGTTTCTTCTGTTTCTTCTTGTTTCTTCCTACATTTGATTAAATTTTTCAGAATGCACCGCTTGCCCAAAAACAATAACAACATCAACAGCCCCTTGGCTGGAGTTTAGACACCACCGCTCATACACGTGGTGTTCCAAATAAAATTTTAATTGGAACTTTGGCCAAATAAACACGAACAAATTAAAGATATACAGAACATTATCTAGCCCTTAAAGTGCTATATTTCCATTTCCATTTTATCTAGGCTCTTTACTAAATTGGATTTAATATGCATTTAATCTGAGGCAACAAATACTGACTGCAATGTGAAAAATTAGCCCAACAAATCATTATTTAGAAATAATCTAGCCACAGAAAAACAGCAACATGATACTGCTGAAGATCTGTTGGGAGTCTTTTTAGCACTTTGTAGTAGAGAAAAGTACCTCCCCACATTTTAAACCAAACATTCAGTTTCATAATTTGATCATTACTTTTCACAAAAACTAATGATGCATCATCAGAGGAAGCTGTGTCAAGAACAATATCTGCATTAAGGATGGGGATAATAAAGCCTGAGATTCTAAGAATTCTGTCGATTGTGTGGAATTGTTCCTCGACTAATTGTCTTGAAGAAAGTGAGGCGAAAATGGAGTGCACCACTTGGGTGGAACCGGCATAGGGACACTGCCGATGCAGTCGCAATTAGTCTGTGGCCTGCAGAACAACATGATGTCAACGATGGCCTACATCCGTGCAGAATGCCGCTATCGTAAAACTCCTCCTGGCAATAATATTCTGCTTCATTCATCACTGGCATGGAGACAGGAGTACAGACCTTTCAGAGAGAGATTCTTACGTCCCTCAATTGCAACTGTAAACACGAATGGAAGCTGAGCGGCGCGAATATACCCAGGCTAACAAAATAGGCATTTAGGAATATTTGAATTATTTCAGCTGTGTTTATATTAAATGAAATGACAGTCTCTAGACTGCGTTCATGTTGACATGCTCATGTACCGCAAGAACCAGTAAGCAGTCGATCCTTTATTTTGTTCTATACTGTATTATACTTTTAATATGAAGAAGTTTCATCTTTCTGGTTGCTGTTTTAAATTAATAATATATAAATAGCCGAGGTGGAGAAACACAGATTTCATGGTATTTCCTGCCGTTCCTGCCAATATTGATAACAGAATATTCAGGATCCATAACATCCATAACAAAGCTTTACTTGAGGTCGATGAGGAAACTATCTGGAAGTCTATGAGCCGAGCATTCGAGGGAATCTTTGAAGCTCGACAACACTCACTCTGTTGTTATTATTCCTCTTTAATTATTTGTGCATAGGGATTTGTAGTTACAGGGGCAGCATAATGAATACATGGGAGGAGCAGAGTGGGAAGTTAATATGCAACAGTATGAGCGCACACCCTTCTGTGGGCTTGCTTTCTATCTTTCTATAGCAGCTGATTGTGTACAGAAGCTAATGTCACTACTGAGATTTCTTTATTCACAAAGTAAAGACAAAGACATTATGATGCAGCAGCCCAGCTTTTGATGTTGAAAAAAAGCATTGACCATCCTTTATGCTCATTATGTGTGCGTTTGTGTTTGTGTGTGTATGTGTGTGTGTGTGTGCTGGGGGAAGTGTAATGATGTGAAATGAGTCGCTCATTTGTGATTTCACAGTATGCATCCATAACGTGGCTACGCGTGCGCATGCACGTGTCATCCCACATGCATGTATGGTGAGCTCATCAAACATAGCTGTTAAAAAATGTAAATTCACTTTTTCCTTTACATTCCCTGTCACACTGTCTCATTAGTCGTGCATGATAAAGCGCTAGGCATATTAATTCTATAGGCGGTCAGTTTTCCCAAGGAATTGCCTGTATGCGTATGGTGCAGTAACTTTCTGTTGGTGTAAACCACACCCAGAAATATTGATCATTGCGCATTTTTAGATGCAATCAGATACACTGGTATACCATCTCACATACTGTAGTGTAAGCCAAAAGAGACTTCATGGAGTTTGTTACGCGTTTTTTTAAATTGATACCCCTTTCACTATTCAAGAGCAAGGTTACAGTTAATCTTTCAGGGATAGGGCCAATGTAAACGTCACTGCTCTCAATAATGGGATAACAACAAGTATTCCCTAATGAAGTGTTAATATGGAGCAGCCTTGTTATTTCTTATTGCAAGTACTGCTTTTAGCAACTGGTTAAGTGTGCGCCTGCAAAGAAGACAAACTAAGCCCAAAGGGGATGTCAGTGACATGATAAAGAGCAGGTAATCAATGTGGCCACTTACATTTTTCCCAATATACATTTAACATGATATGTGCTAACTTTGCATTCACATATTCAGAAATCTGATTAGGGTAACTAAAGGGAAGCACAGAGTCAATCAGGATTTGAAGAGAATGTGAGTCATGATAAATGTAAAGCTGTAATGTCCCCCCCCTCTCCCCCACCCCGTCTTTTATCCACTCCCTGGGAACTCCACCTCCTCCTATTTGTTGTGTTACCTTCTCCAAAGCAAAGAGTAAGGCAAGCGGTTATCATTTTATTACTGTTTGTGTGCTAGTTATATAAGTCAATGGTTTAACTAGTTATCCAACTTCCACAAAACTATGGAGAAGTGTGGCCATTTGTCCATGGAAGAACACATTCCCGTCCAGCTAAAGGTGCAGATCAAAGGATGTCTTTTCAGTTTTTGCCATTTGTGTCACTATACCATCGTGGAACAGTCCGCCCCCAATCCAAAGTTTGTTCGTATGAATCGCACCGACAAATGAAATTAAAACCAAAGAAAACTTTTTTATCTCGCGCTCTCTTATATTCACCTAATCCAAGTACAACATCGAGGCGTATTCTTCTGATGACCATTTGTTCTGACTATTTGTTATTTAGCAGCATTACGCAACAACTAATTTGTTAACACTTCCACAAAACCTTTCATAGGTGATTTATGGGTCAAGGAAGAACTTATTTCCATTTGTGCAGAGGTGCATTCATTTCATTTGTTAACCATTTTAATTATTATGGCATCAAAAGAATAGTCACCTCCGTTCATACACTTCCAGTGAGGGCTTCAGTCTATTGAGTGCTCTATTAGTACTCGAGTTTACCCTTCTTCACTAAACAAAGCAAAGCTAATTTATTTATATAGCGCATTTCATACACAAGGTAACTCAATGTGCTTTACATGATTAAAATCATTTAAAAACAAAGAAAAAACATAAATATTTAAAACAAAGAGAAAAAAATTAAAATACAATTAAAACAGCGTACAGTGCAAGAAATATTTAAAAGTTGAAATGCTCTAAAAAGCATGGGAAAAAAGAATAGTTTTTAACCTTGACTTAAAAACATGCACACTTGGGGCTGACGTCACTTCTGTTGGCAACTTATTCCATTTGTGTACAGCATAACAGCTAAATGCTGCTTCACCATGTTTGCTTTGGACTCTGTGCTCCACTGTTTGACCTGTGTCTGTCGATCTCAGAGCCCTACTGGGTTTAAAATCATTTAGCATTGGATTCCTAAACAATCCATCCATCCATCCATTTTCTGAGCCGTTTATCCTCACAAGGGTCGCGGGAGTGCTGGAGCCAATCCCAGCTATCATTGGGCTGGAGGCGGGGTACACCCTGAACTGGTTGCCAGCCAATCGCAGGGCACATTTAAAGGATTTAAATTGTGTTATTGGATCTCTTATTTGGAAAATTATGAATGTTTTCCTCATCAAACTCAGCCTTTGACTAATTCAGTCACAATAGAATATTGGGTCTTGATTTCTCTACTCCTTAGTCACTTGTGAGTAAAAGTCGACTCATCCCAGCCTCATCTGCTTTGATTTTAACCACTTTTTTTCAAACTTTTTAATGGGAATGAAGCAACTGTATAACAAGTCCTGCAATTATAGATCAACAGTTTTCTGGCTAGGAGCATATGACATGTACAATTATGAACTTAACAAGCAAAAATTGATCTCTGTCAGCCTGTTGATGACTGCTGATGTCATTCAAACTCCTATTGGACTGTCTCATTTCAAACTTTGTGTCTTCTGCTGGGATCTGTGTCACATTTGCGTCTTTCACAGTAGTTGATGTGTAAACAAGACAATTGCCGCAGCTTGTTAAATATAGTTGATATTTTAACGATGTAGATAATGCCAGTTTACTGTTACGGCCACAATCTCTGTATGCTGTATTATGTATTTATTTTCCTAATTTTAACAGTGCATCTTCTATGACACAGACCAAAATTTGATTTTGCACACAAAGCCTTTTCTTCCCTCCAAACACGACTCACAGGAAAATATCTATTCACTCTAATACGAAAACAGCTTTCGTGGTTAAAAATACAAAGACACAAATGCAAGCTAAGCAGATACAACACAGCCTTGCACTTTTTCATTCATGATCATATCCTGAATAAAGTGTATTACTACCGGAATGATTTGCAGATTGAATACAGTTAAAGAATGTGGAACTTTTTCCAAGAAACATATACTTAGTAGTCTGAAGCTACAGTAAGGCCACCATTTCATGTTTTCAAAAAAAGGTAATTTACTACTACTTTTATGATTTCTGTGGCAGTGTAACACACACAAAAAAAGTAAATATCTAGCAAAATCTGTAGATAACTGTGTCATCATTGCAAAGCAATTCTGCTCACATTTTTTCCACACCTCATTGGTCTTTCTATCTAGTGGTTAGTTAGCATGTCTGCCTCACAGTTCAGAGGCCCAGGCCTTCTTGTGTGAATTTTTCTTCAAGTCCCACATTCCAAATGCAAGTGTGAATGTTTGTCTATATGCACCCTGCGATTGGCTGGTATGCCGCCCAAAGTCAGCTGAGATAGCCTCCAGCTCACCCGCAATCCCAATGGGGAGAAGTACTATAGAAAATGGATTGGTTGGATGCATGTTGCCAGGAGAGCTTTTCTTGTTTACATTCTGGACCAAAAGGGAGAATAACAAGTTGCACATCTGTTTGGAGCCACTCTCACTTTGACATATTTCTCAAGCACATTCATTGTCAGTTTGTGCCATGCCATTGTTGGCAAAATGTGTGCGGTCTACAGACCAGTCACAACACATTTTTTCCTTCATTGCTGGTGGTTTTCAAGTCTGTCCGGAAAACCACGTCTGGCCTTGTGTGTCACATCATCCTGACCTACATCCACGGGGCCTCTGGTTCCCCTTTTCTCCTCACTCCTCCCGCCTGGTAGTGTTTTCATGCAGGGAATGATTTCATCACTCAACCACGAGACAATACCTCACCCTTCCTCTGAATCACAGGCTGGAAAGAGATGAAAAACATCTCTATCTGCTTTGGCCTAATGGGTCCAAAACAAGCAGCTGTTGCTGTGTGTGTGTTTTTTGTAGTCTTCTCTCTCGTGCAGGTAGAGACTGGCACAGATCGGCCCTGTAATCACTGGGGACTCGCTAGATATATGATTGGCTGGCCGGGCCAAGCTGACTGGCAGGGTAAACTTTTGGCTGACAAAACTTGGTTTACATGACCACTTTGAATTCTAAATGGTTGTCATCCTGGGAGCCCAGTCCACATGACAGAAGGTTGTGGCTGGCTATGCGTATTTTATGATTTTAAACATAGAGTGTATGTGTAACCTCTGCCTTACAAATCAAAAACATAATTCACTTTTCCACTCTGTCCATTGAGCTATCTTCATAACAACAGTCAGCTAATGTTATTTACTTGAAAGCCTTTCCCATGCACCCACTTCAACAAGCCTTCTGAGTTGGTATACCCACCTCAACTGAACACACCCCCAAAAAAGTCCAGTCCAATTATAGCCAAAACACTAAAGGTATCATGTTTAATCATTTATACACAAATCAACACTTGACAAAGCAATGACAAAAATACAACCCCAATTCCAATGAAGTTGGGATGTTGTGTTAAACATAAATAAAAACAGAATACAATGATTTGCAAATCATGTTCAACCTATATTTAATTGAATACACTACAAAGACAAGATATTTAATGTTCAAAGTGATCAATTGTATTGTTTTTAGCAAATAATCATTAACTTAGAATTTTATGGCTGCAACACGTTCCAAAAAAGCTGGAAAAGTGTCATGTTTACCACTGTGTTACATCATCTTTTAACAACATTCAATAAACATTTGAGAACTGAGGACACTAATTGTTGAAGCTTTGTAGGTGGAATTCTTTCCCATTCTTGATGTACAGCTTCAGCTGTTCAACAGTCCACGGTCTCCGTTGTCGTATTTTACCCTTCATAATGTGCAACACATTTTCAATGGGAGACAGGTCTGGACTGCAGGCATGCCAGTCTAGTACCCGCACTCTTTCACTACAAAACCACGCTGTTGTAACACGTGCAGAATGTGGTTTGGCATTGTCTTGCTGAAATAAGCAGGGGCATCCATGAAAAAGACGTTGCTTGGATGGCAGCATATGTTTCTCCAAAACCTGTATGTACCTTTCAGCATTAATGGTGCCTTCACAGATGTGTAAGTTACCTATGCCAGTGGCACTAACACAGCCCCATACCATCAAGATGATTTCAAAACCCATTTGAAATGGACTCGTCGGACCACAAAACACTTTTCCACTTTTCATCAGTCCATCTTAGATGAGCTCGGGCCCAGAGAAGCCGGCGGCGTTTCTGGGTGTTGTTGATAAATGGCTTTTGCTTTGCATAGTAGAGTTTCAAGTTTCACTTACGGATGTAGCGCTGAACTGTATTTACTGACATTGGTTTTCCGAAGTGTTCCTGAGCCGATGTGGTGATATCCTTTACACATTGATGTCGGTTTTTGATGTAGTGCCGCCTGAGGGATTGATGGTCACGGGCATTGGTTTTCGGCCTTGCCGCTTACAAGCAGTGATTTCTCCAGATCCTCCGAACCTTTTGATGATATTATGGACCGTAGATGATGAAATCCCTAAATTCCTTGCAATTCTACGTTGAGGAACATTGTCCTTAAACTGTTCGACTATGTTCTCACAAAGAGGTGAACCTCGCCCCATCTTTGCTTGTGAATGACTGAACAATTCAGGGAAGCTCCTTTTATACCCAATTATGGCGCCCACCTGTTCCCAATTAGCCTGTTCACCTGTGGGATGTTCCAAACAGGTGTTTGATGAGCAGTCCTCCACTTTCTCAGTCTTTTTTGCCACCTGTCCCAGCTTTTTGGAACGTGTTGCAGCCATAAAATTCTAAGTTAATTATTATTTGCTAAAAACAATAAAGTTTATCAGTTTGAACATTAAATATATTGTCTTTGTAGTCTATTCAATTAAATATAGGTTGAACATGATTTGCAAATCATTGTATTCTGTTTTTATTTATGTTTAACACAATGTCCCAACTTCATTGAACACTAGATTACAGTGATTACAGTACAAGATTTCAGTCATTTTTTTGCCAAGTGGCATTCAAATTTTTTGCTACTGTTGTTGGTATTGTTGTTGTTATATAACCCAGAGTGTATCCATCCATCCATTTTCTGAGCAGCTTTTCCTCACTAGGTTCGCGGGCGTGCTGGAGCCTATCCCAGCTATCATCTGGCAGGAGGCGGGGTACACCCTGAACTGGTTTCCAGCCAATCGCAGGGCACATACAAACAAACAACCAGTCGCACTCACATTCACACCTACGGGCAATTTAGAGTTGTCAATTAATGCATGTTTTTGGGATGTGGGAGAAAACCGGAGTACCCGGAGAAAACCCACGCAGGCACGGGGAGAACATGCAAACTCCACACAGGCGGGGACGGGGATTGAACCCGGGTCCTCAGAACTGTGAGGCTGACGCTCTAACCAGCGTTAGCTAACCAGTCGGCCACCGTGCCGCCTGGATTGATGCCATTCTCCAAAATTAACAAACACATTACACAAGCTGCCATACTGGTACAGCTTAATAAATTATAATGGTCTCAAAAGTTAGTTAAGTAGTTCAATTCAAAAAGTGAAACATATTATAGAAATGCACCACACACACTGAAATATTTCATGATTTTTTTATACATGTATAATTTTGATGATTATAGCTTCCAGCAAATGACAACTCCAAATTCACCATCTCTAGAATCTAATGTAACAAACCTATGAAGTAATGGAGTTTATTTTTAATGTAAAATTTAGGCAGTTATTTGCCCTCTGAAAAGTATTTTCCCAAGTGTTTAATGAATCTCTATGTATGAGTACTGAAATCAATTGAGTTATATACCATATTCTAATTTTTTAGCGGTACCTGGATATGATTACTACCATTTTGGAAACAGTTACGCACACAGAATACGTTCAAACAATATTTTATGTCGACACAATATTTGGTCACATTATGTGGCTTAAGACACACTTGCCTGTGATTATACTCATGGCCAGCAGGTGGTCTCGTGTGCACATGAAGCATCAAGAAATGACCATTATTCGAACCAATGACCGAAGTGTTACGATGATTCATGAAGCTTCATCTCTCCATCACTACTGTTAAGACATTCATAGGGTTTTTACAGGTACTTACCAGTAAGTTACTGTAATTTTGTTTACAGTACTTACAGAAAAAAAAAGTGTCAAATCAATGTTTGTATTTAATGTGGTGCAACGAGCTACACAGGGTAAACAGGAGCTCTTTTGGCTTGCAGAGGAAATAGGCGAGGTAATGCTTATTTTAGCTTCACTTAGCATAGAGCAGAACTGACCAGGATGTCACTCCATCGCACACAACCCATATTCAGGGTTTCATGAAAAGTTATATGTAATGCGATAGTTAAATAAGACACACATTCAATGAATTACAGGTAACATGAACAAACATGATCGATGTTACGTTAATCCTTATGGTTTATAAACATTAAGGATTAGCGTCTTTATTACGGCAACATTTTATGGCGCAATGCATACTGAGAGCACACGGCTTCACAATTCTGCTGCGTGCGAAATACAGTGACTCGATGTGTGACATCAACCATAATCCCATGATGCAGTAGGAACTGTAGTTAATTACTGTAAAATCACTTTAAAGTATTTTACCGTCAGGTATGTGGTAAGTAACTGTAGAATTTACAGGAATGTTGAACAGTGCAGTTATATAGATTTTTAGGTACTTGTAATTGAGTAACATTGCATCAAAGTAATTGTACTTTACCTTCTTCCTCTGTAACTATTTCAATGTTGAATAGCACGTAATTGGCAAAAATAAAACATATATATATGTTGTCACAGTTGTCTACTGGTTTATAAAATAATACTCGGATATCAAGGTTTTAGACATTCTGAACTATTCTGAATGAGTTTCTTTTTTGGTTGGTAAAGTTCAAGCGTCACTAATCGATAATTGCTTTACAATAACGATGCTGTAATGACTGTGACAGAGTTCTCATTCTACTAAAGAGAACACGTTATATGGCCAGGACTATGGTTCCCTGCTCCCCTGTATAAATCAATGTGAATAGCTCACATAAAGTTAAAAGCCCATTTATGTCACGAGTTGATTTAGACTGGACCCAGAAGCAGGCGGAGGCTGAGAGGTTGTGATTTATTGGAAAAAGTAATGGAGATGGTCCTTGAGATGTGCTTGCGGGTCATCGAGGCAGGGAATGTGTGGCAGGCGGTGGGGAGAACAGGCCGCTGGCTTGGCGGCGTGGTGGAAGAAGTCAACTCAGTGAGGGACACGGAGGGAGCACTGAGGACAAGGAGAAACACAGAGGTCAGAAAAATGGAGAGGAATGGCGTAGCTTACTTGTATGCTTGAGAGCCATTGTATCACGGGAGAACATTAATACTCTGGCAGTGGGGTCTTGGATCTGGCAGGCCTTTATGCAGTTGGTGATGAAGGCTGACAGGAAGGCTGATTGATGACAGGTGGTGCTGCTTACTACGAAGAGAGAGGGCAAAAGGGGCGGAAAGCGCCACCCAAGCTCCAACAAAAGAACTGCAGGGCACAGCTCATGACAATTTATTTCCCAAAGGGGCAGGGCACTGCAGCAAACAAGAGGAAATGATCAAGTGTGAGTACGGCAGAGAGGAGCAGGTGTGGGAGGTCGAGAGGAGAAAGACAAATGAGGTATGTCAGAAATGTGAACATACGTATTCCGTTACGAGTTATAATGTTTTGAAGACACCCGTGAATCTCAGCATGGACGCAGTTGGAGGATGTGTGGTTGCTTCGGCTTTGATGTTGACCTCCACAGAATGGAATTGAACTGGATCTGTGACCCACCTGTTATTATACCCATAGTAACTCCCTATTTTTAACTACTTGTAATTTATTTCTGAACTATAATTCTTACAAGAAATGAACATGAGAAGAAAGTGTATTGCATGGAGTTTTATTTCAAATTCGATATGGGCGGCAGCATTAGCCACCAGTTTCTCAAACCGCCTTGCAACTAATTTCACAAGGAACTCTTGTGGGATGGAAAACATAACTTCTCGTATTCGCCCTTCAAGTTCTTTCAAAGTCATTGGTTTGGTAGAATAGACTTGAAAAATATTACAACATATGAATAAATTATAAGTATTTTAAATTAGGGAGTTACTTTTCAATCACCCTGTATATGATCATTTCTCTCTTTTTTGGAAGGAGCTCTGCAGAGTAATCCCTCTGATTATCAAAGCCTTTGTTGGCACATATAATGGTCGAGAAACGTAACATAATAAAACGCCCTAAAACCGTCGATGAACTACAGAATATTGTAGTCAAAATTCATCTAAAAATAACAAAGTTCAATTTGAAAAAGTACACCCCAACAGATTTTAGATAGACTATTCTCTATGGTATACTATGGTTTAAAATACACCCACAAATGTCAACGTGCAAAATTGTAAAAAAAAATAAAAATAAAATCTGACTACGGGTAATTAGTTTCATGTTGCGATGTTTCAGAAATAAGTGTAAACCAATCAATGTTTAGCAAACTAAATTTTAGATGTAAAAAAAAGTAATTTAATTAACAAGAATTCAATCACAGGTGAGTAATCATCATCAAATTTATGAGAAGAAAATAAGTGAAAAAAAAATCATCTTGGCTGCACATTTCCATCCAGATATACACCAAAATGGAATCCGCCTTTGGCCCACACCTCACCAAAGTATAATGTACATCGATGCTGTTGTTTTGGCATAACCACATTAACATATAATCAAATGTTGATCAACACCTACTATCGCTATTCCAGGGCTGCGCTTGGCGTAACTCTGTGAGAAGGCGGGCTATACTGGGTGTGTTCACCACCGATTTCAATCCTGTCCATTCGAAGCGGATCTTTCATTCCCTTTAAAAGCGGCCCAATAGTCTCGTTTGGAGACGCCTTGATATGTGGAAGACGACGTGGCGATCCATGCGTGAATGGAGCATTGTAACAACTCTTGGCCCTATCCCCACTCAAATCATACCTGCCCCCCCCCCCCCCCCCCACCATAGCTGTGTGCCGGCCTCTGTGATGATTTTAGAAAATATGATGAGAATCGTAATGGAATCAATGAAGTGCTTTATACAACGATTCTGAGGGTTTGATGTGCACCATTCACACATATATGAACAAAACACATCTGATCCACAATTGTAAACTATTCGTCGTGTGGGGTTATGATGTCGCAGATGTCGAAATTTAGAAATCACTACCTTCAATAACAATTCACACCGGTTTGGATGCCTGCCCCACCCCGCCAAAAAAAAAAACAACACACGCCGCTGGTTAGCAGGCTACTTCCTGGTTGATTGAGGATGACTTAAGTCAAATGGATGCACGGGCTCCTTTTGACTATTCAATTCATGCCATTTTAACTCAAACAGTGAAAGAAGAGGGGGAAATATTCTACACATTCATACAAACATTTTATGGGTTCTCCTGTTGCATGGAAATTCACAGATTAAATTTGTGGCTGAGCATTTTGACCTTTTAGTGCCACCATAGTTTATACTTGTGTTTGGCAATACAAACCGGAACCAAACAAGTCTATAACAAGTCACTTCATCAGCATTTACTGTATATTCATTGCTACTATGAATAATTTTGATGATATTGTTTTGATATTTTCCCTCAAAATGTTTCTTTTTATTTTTAGCCATTCGCGTCAGTATAGATTGCAGCTAAAACAAACAAAAAAAGTAATATTAGTTGTAAAATGACAAAATGGATATAGCGCCTCAGAAGAGGACTGCACCTCAATGTGTGCTCAACCTGTAGCCAAAATATGCTGGTGTTCACAAATCGCCGTTACGTTGAAAACAAATATTTCCATGAATGCCTTCAATAAATTGTAAATGCCAAAACAAATTTTAAAAATGCTATGGAGATGACTTATAGACCATTTATGGGTGGCATTATGTTACCAAACATGATTATCTTCCAGGGTTCTCTGAAGTAAAGGCAATGGTGTAAATTATATATTTATATATAATATAGTATAGTATTTACTTCTAATTCTTAGAAGCGAGCCAAGCTCTGATTTCCATTGTATCCCTGGCACCCAGAAGAGAGCTGAATCTGTTCAAGGGAATCTGTTGCTGAAATTCCGGATGCCAAGCTGGCTCTGGTCCCATTACTTTCCTTCTCGTCTTCCAGAAGGAAGCTGGGAGATGTTGGGCACCATAACAACACCACGGCCTCATCTTTTCTCTTTGGCTTTGTTTTTATGATCAAGCTTCAAAATTGTGTGATTTCAGCTTTTGTTGTCAGAGCAGGAGACAGAGAAAATACGTTTGTGTGTGTGTGTCTGCAACTACACAGTCAGTCATAATCACTGAGCCCTAGAGCACCAAGCTCATTTAATAAGTCAGGATTCATTACATGTCAAAAGCTGCAGTAGTTTGGTCGCTTTCTGTGAAAGAAAAAGACATATTTGTTGCATTTTACAGCATAAAGTAACAAAAAAATGTGGGAACATACTGTGGGCTGCTGTGCTTGTTTACAGTGCGGGTGCATGCAGTCGGTATCACTGCATGCATGCATGGGTTCCTGTGTGGTTTCACAGTATTTCTCACGCAAGCATCTCAGCATTTGCAGTGGTAAACTAGAATGGCTCTCGGTAGAGCACAGCACTGCCCCAAGGCTGAACAATGCAAATTGTATCACCATTATAGATACTGACCACCAACATATGTCAGAATTTTGTCATTGAAATCAAGGCATTATTCATTCACAATAAATGTGCTTTTTCACTACATTAAATGGTGGAATAAAATGTTTTCGATCTGCACCTTTATCTGGTTCCCCAAAAACTTAAATGATTCTGCAAAGGTTTGTGGAAATTTAGCCGTTTTAGTGTAATCCTCAGAACAGAGTCCTCTGCCATTTCCAAACTCGAGCAGCAAGTAGCAGAGCAGCCAAATGCTAATAACATAATAACAACTTGATCAAACGTGTATAATTGGATGCTTAAGCTGTAGTGTTGGCAGCACATGGAAGAGAATACACACTACATTCAAAAGTCAAATTCAATATAAATTCATAATTAGAATGTGGTCGATCATATTAATACTTTAACCTGAGGGATATTGATATGTTTATCGCGATATGCACCTTTATGTGGATTAGGATCAGAAGTCAGTTGGTTTGTCTTTGGCCCGTGTTCCATGCCTCTGCAATAGTATCCTACATTAGCACAGCTAACTATCCCTAAATTATACATTGTATTGTCACTCAATGAAGTGTCAATAAACACGCTTTTGGTATATGGACATGTTGATGACAACCCGGAGGCTGATGGAGAAATGCATGGGCACACTGTGGCAAACATGACAAAAGTATGATGACTCAGACAGCAGACAGAGCTGGTCTGGCAAGAAAAAAAGAAAGATACTTGCTCCAAATATCGGAGGAAAGCAGATGGCGATGGCTGAAGAAGAGAGGAAGAGAAAAAAGTGGCTGCTAGACATTGTAGCAGATGGTATCGGAGGAAAATGGAATCATTTGGGTGCAGCGCGAAGCAGCAGAAGGAGTCAAGCAGCGTTAGAGTGCATATGAGTGTATTAAAAAACACTCAGCAGCTTTTGGCAGCCAGTAAAGTAGACCACAGAAAGCCTCGGAGGTTCAGCTAAGGTAACGGCAGCGGAAGTCACCACAACAGCAAATATGTCAACAAACACTGGTGCTGTTAATGCAACAATATGGAGTAATGTGACCTTGAAATAACAGCATTGAAGTCACGTTGATGGCACACTGGCAAATCACAGACTGGTCAGTGGCCTATAATATTTGTGGACCAATTAGGACACTTCTTATGTTGTGGAAATATATTTCAGACGTTAATGTTACTGCTCAGAAATAAGGCCTTTTTTTGCACCTAGCGACGTGCAACGCCTCATCAACAAACCAATTTAGTGTGTACTGTATGTGCTGTGAGGGCGCACGGAGCGCTGTGTCGTGGTGTGGTGCGATGGGCAAGGTGGGCGTTTGCCGCAACACGACACGGTGAGAGCATTGTCATGGGGATGTCAGTTGGCGGAGGGATTTCAGCGTGCTAACAGCAATAAACCAACCAGCGGCAAAAGCATCCATGTTACTTCCTGGCAAGTTTAGCTGCATCCATGCATGTCTGTTTTTAACAATATTTTTCTGCTTAATATGATGCTGGCATGGAAAGAGGAGTTCAGAACATCTTTGTAAAAATATTATACATTAAAAAATTGTAATTCAGACATTGTACAATTGATTCAACTAATTTTCCACATGGTCCATTAAGGAAATATGTTTCATTTAGTCCTGGTCCAAATCAGGTCTGCCCTCTCATGAAGATGGACTAAAGACCAAACCTTATCTATTTGTGTTACCTTTTGTTTCCAGGTGAGCATTTATTTAGCATTGTGACACATAACATTTTACCTTTTTGACTTTCTGATTGTCAGCAGCCGGCACAGTGAAAGACAGCCTCACAGTTCTGGGGACCGGGGTTCAAATCTGGCCTCCCCTGTGTGGAGTTTGCATGTTCTCCCCGTGCCTGGGTGGGTTTTCTCCAGGCACTCCGGTTTCCTCCAACATCCCAAAAACATGCGTGATTGAAGACTCTAAATTGCCCGTAGGTGTGAATGTGAGTGCGAATGGTTGTTTGTTTCTGGGTGGGTTTTCTCCTGGCACTTAGGTTTCCTCCCACATCCCAAAAACATGCATGGTAGGTTAATTGGAATCTCCAAATTGCCCGTAGGTATGAATGTGAGCGCGAATGATAGTTTTTTTCTATGTGCCCTGCGATTGGCTGGCGACCGGTTCAGGGTGTACCCCGCCTCTCACCCGAAGATAGCTGGGATAGGCGCCAGCAGCCCGTGACCATAGTGAGGATAAGCGGTGAAGAAAATGGATGCATGGATGGATGGATGATTGTCAGCATAAGAATCAATCAATAATCTTTTTTGTCACTATGAGAACATAACGAAATTCTGCACAGAATCCCGGCTTGGAAGGCTATAAAATAGCAACGCTTGTAAAAACAAAAAAAATTATAAATAAAACTTTAAGTCGCTTTTAGTCAAGTAAAGTGGATAAAGAAAAAAGCTTCGTCGAGCCTCAGAAGCTTAGAAGAAAGAAAAAAAGTAGCCTAATGTTTCTTATGTAACTCAACTCCAGGATGCAGCTGTGGAAAACTGCTTCATTGTTTAAAAGACGCCAGCATGTTTGTCCAGCATTTGCAAAACACACGCACACACACGCACACGCATGCAAACATGCAAGCGCAAACATACACGTGCAAACAAGCACACACACGCACTCACACACACTTACTGGTGCATATACAGCAGCTGCCTGAATTATTGTTTAACAAGAGTAGTTATTACCTAATAAATTAGAGCTGGCTTCTGTCTGTGTGCTTGTTGTCTCAATCATGTATGAAGCAGAAGATGCAGAGATCATTAACTGTCATACCAATTCTATTTGGTTGAACTGCAAAAAATTAAAGATTACCATCCTCAGATGACATTGATATTGTGTATCCAAAAACAATATAAAGTTGCAGGTAAATTAGAATAACGTACAGTAAAAATAATTTAGTTCAGTAGTTCACTTAAAAAATTGAAACTCGTATCTTATGTAGATTTGTTAAACGGATGGGAAAATACTTTTTAGAATGCCAATTCTTACCTATGAAATATTGTTATTTCTTGAGATGGTGAATTTGGGGTTTTCTTCACAGTTCTGGGGACCGGGGTTCAAATTCCAGCCCCGCCTGTGTGGAGTTTGCATGTTCTCCCCGTGCCTGGGTGGGTTTTCTCCGGGCACTCCGGTTTCCTCCAACATCCCAAAAACATGCATGATTGAAGACTCTAAATTGCCCGTAGGTGTGAATTTGAGTGTGAATGGTTGTTTGTCTCTACGTGCCCTGCGATTGGCTGGCGAAGGGTTCAGGGTGTACACCGCCTCCCGCCCCAAGATAGCTGGGATAGGCTCCAGCATGGCCACGACCCTAGCAAGGATAAGCGGTAGAGAAAATGGATGGATGGATGGATATTTGAAGATAATTGCTGAAAACATGAAAAGACTGAAAACTATGTAGTACTGAATTGTGGCGATATAGGGCTCTATTTTCATAGACAGCGCATCTGCGGAGGGACGCAAAGACCAGTCTGTGCCAAACTGGGCGTTCTGGCGCAGCGATGTGTCCTTGGAGATGGCCTGGCAGAGTGACAATTTGGTGGCAGAAAATCAATCGAAACGTATAGCTGCTCAGAGTACATCTAACTACCAGCACAGACTATACAGCTGTTCCAACCCGATTTTGGTGAATTTCACCGTGGCACAGGCAGACAGGTACTGAGCTCCACGAACACATTTAAGTCGCCAGTGGTTATTACCAGCTCATTCTGTATTTGACGAGGGTAGCCACTCACATTGTCTGTTGCCATACATTGGCCAGCGCAGTGACAATGGTCCACTCACGAATGGATCACTGCGATTACGCATCTTCTTCTTCTGCACAGAGATTGCAGTGCCATTTCTCCATCTAGACCTTCAGTTGCGCCACCTTTAAAGGGAATGAGAGGAGACGCTTTGATTGGCGGTCAGTGAAGTCAGCTGAAAACAGCGAAGTCTGCTGCTACTGACTGGGAGGAACAAGGTTGAGTCTCAGGTAGGTCAATGTCTTCTGGCTCTGAATTGGATTCTGTCTCTCGTGGCTCAAACACTGAAGGGATGTGCAAGCATAAGAAATGTGATTGATGAAGTAGTATCCATTGTTCAGGTCACAATAATAACATTTGATTGGCAGTTGAGTGGGGCATGGTTTCAGCGCATTCAGCAGACACACCCACACATTTTCAGAGTGGAGAAAATGGCTTGATTTTCTATGATTTTGAAACCTCGTTTTATATACTTGGTGATTTATTTTTTTTTAAATTACACTTATTGTGTTCAGGGCTTTGGTTGATCATATCCAGCTTATCCCAGCTGACTTCAGGCGAAAGGACTTTTGCCATCGGAGCTGGGTGGGAATTGGACCTTGTGGCCAATTGGGTACAAAAGCTGTTCACCCCTGTCACTAGGACGCCCGCGTTACATGCACAGTTTCAAACTGCGTACTTCATCTCCCTCAGAGACTGACTGTGCTGGACAAGAAGTTGCCCATGGTAAAAAAATAACATGATATAAGGCTTCTGTTTCTGCAAGGTCCATTTGTTTTGGCCAGATCATTCTCTCAGGGTTTTGCGGTGATGTTGGTGGCAGGTGTAGGACTCCAGCGCACGAAAGCAGGGACGCAATGTAGGTGGATACAAACCAAAAAAGAAACACACGAAACAAAACACTCATCACAACAGCAAACATCATAAAAGTACAAACGCGATTTGGAGACCCAACGATCCAACACAGGTTGAACAAACCCCGAGAACTAAATACAAACAAAGGTGATGAGATGACGTGACACTCCTGGAAAAGATATCAGTGGTTGGAGGGTGCTGATTGGTTGACACAAAGTAGAGGCCTGACGAGGACAGGTGAGATGAAAAACAAACGAGCAGACGACAGAAAAATGGGACACAGGAAAACTTGTCAAAACATGAAACAAGCTCAACAAAAACACAGATCATAACAGTTAAAGTGGATGACTAATTGCTGCAGTGGATGTACCCATAAATCTAGTATAATTTATATTCTCAACTAGTTGGAATTTCTTCCTCAATCTTTTTCAGACATGTATTGCCATAAGGAGTAAGAGCTCCATGTTTCTGTGACATCTATGCAAGATCATTAAGGTAAATGAGGTTATAGCAATACATGTTCATTATTTCTTCGATCCATCCATTTTCTGAACCGCTTATCCTCACTAGGGTCGCGGGAGTGGTTGAACCTATCCCAGGTATCTTTGGGCAGGAGGCGGGGTACACCCAGAACTGGTTGCCAGCCAATCGCAGGGCACATACAAACAAACAACCATTCGCACTCACATTCACACCTACGGGCAATTTTAGAGTCTTTAGAGTCACGCAGGCACGGGGAGAACATGCAAACTTCACAGAGGCGAGGCCGAGGCCGGGATTTGAACCCCGGTCCTCATAATAATTAATTGAAGACTCAAAATTGAAGACTCAAAATTGCCCCTAGTTGTGAATGTGAGTGTGAATGGTTGTTTGTTTAAATGTGCCCTGCGACTGGCTGACAACCAGTTCAGGGTGTACCCCACCTCTCGCCCGAAGATAGCTGGGAGAGGCTCCAGCATGCCCGCAACCCAAGTGAGGATAAGCGGTGTAGAAAATGGATGGATGGGTGAAACAGTGGCTGCCCTCCTGAGTAAATGTTCCATCATCTAAAAAGATATTTTAAAAAATTATTTTAAAAAACAGAAGTACAGATGCATGATGTGTAGTTTTTAGAATGTTCTCCAGTGCAACCAAGGGGCATATTCTACGATTTTCCTGAAACAATGTTGTTGTTCTTTGTAAGGGGGGCACACGATGGGTGCGTGTTACACTTTTAAGTCACTTATCTCTCAGGGGGAACACAGTCAGAGTGAAAGTGAGAGCTGAAGGATTTCAGTTCCTTAGCTCAAGTATCGTCATGACTATAAGGTCAAACAACAGAAAGCCTTTGATGGGAAATTCCGCCCTCTTTGTCAGAAACAGCTTTCCAGAAGCTTTGTTTTAAGCTGTGACGGCAAATGACCTGAGCAAGTTGCTGCTGATTAAGTACAGTCAACGGCAACTTAAATCACCTCTCATACTCTCTGATGACACAATTAAATAATGAGATTTCCATATAATCATAACAACAAGCCTTAGACTGATTCCAACTGTGATTCAAACGGAGTTCTTGTAAGTCTGGACCAAAATCAGCGACTCAGCTTCTCATCATCTTGAAGGTTTTGCAGAAAACACGAGGGGAATCAACGGCCAGAGGTCCTCAAGATGTGTTTTTGTGTCTCAAACAGAGTATATCAGCTGTGCTTATACAGTGAATACAGGGATCAATCCGTTAGTGGAAAAGGAAAAGACGAATGTTGACGTGTGTGTGTGTGTGTGTGTTTGTATACGTACGTGCTTGGATCAGCTGTGTTTGGACTAAGTGGGGCCAAAGTGAGGGTGCAGCTTGAAGCAGACGCGACCCACTTCTATGAGATAACTGGTCTTCCTAGAAAGAATGTGACCTACAGTAACATGCCTTGGAAAAGACCATCCTCTAACAATATATATATACATATCCATCCATTTTCTGACCCGCTTCTCCTCACTAGGGTTGTGGGCATGCTGGAGCCTATCTGAGCTGTCATCGGGCAGGAGGCCTGAACTGGTTGCCAGCCAATCGCACGGCACATAGAAACAAACAACCATTCGCACTCATAGTCATGCCTACGGGCAATTTAGAGTCTCCAATCAATGCATGTTTTTGGGATGTGGGAGGAAACCGGAGTGCCCGGAGAAACCCCACGCAGGCACGGGGAGAACATGCAAACTCCACACAGGCGGGGCCGGGGATTGAACCCGGGTCCTCAGAACTGTGAGGCTGACGCTCTAACCAGTCGTAAACCGTGCCGCATATATATATATATATATATATACACAACCCAATTTCAATGAAGTTGGGATGTTGTGTTAAACATAACTAAAAACACAATACAATGATTTGCAAATCATGTTCAACCTACATTGAATAGAATACACTGCAAAGACAAGATATTTAATGTTCAAACTGATAAACTATTGTTTTTAGCAAATAATCATTAACTTAGAATTCTATGGCTGCAACCTGTTCCAAAAAAGCTGGGACAGTTGGCAAAAAAGACTGAGAAAGTTGAGGACTGCTCATCAAACACCTGTTTGGAACATCCCACAGGTGAACAGGCTAATTGGGAACAGGTGGGTGCCATGATTGGGTATAAGAGGAGCTTCCCTGAATTGCTCAGTCATTCACAAGCAAAGATGTGGCGAGGTTCACCTCTTTGTGAGAACATAGTCGAACAGTTTAAGGACAATGTTCCTCAACGTACAATTGCAAGGAATTTAGGGATTTCATCATCTACGGTCCATAATATCATCAAAAGGTTCGTAGAATCTGGAGAAATCACTGCTTGTAAGCGGCAAGGCCGAAAACCAATGCCCGTGACCTTCAATCCCTCAGGCGGCACTACATCAAAAACCGACATCAATGTGTAAAGGATATCACCACATCGGCTCAGGAACACTTCGGAAAACCAATGTCAGTAAATACAGTTCAGCGCTACATCCGTAAGTGAAACTTGAAACTCTATTATGCAAAGCAAAACCCAATTATCAAAAACACCCAGAAACGCCTTGGTGAAAGAGGTAAAGAATAACCCAAATATCACTGTGGCTGAGCTCTAGAGATGCAGTCGGGAGATGGGAGATAGTTCTCGAAAGTCAACCATCACTGCAGCCCTCCACCAATCGGGGCTTTATGGCAAAGTGGCCCGACGGAAGTATCTCCTCAGTGCAAGGCACATGAAAGCCCGCATGGAGTTTGTTAAAAAACACCTGAAGGACTCCGAGATGGTGGGAAATAAGATTCTCTGGTTTGATGAGACCAATATAGAACTTTTTGGCCTTAATTCTAAGAGGTATGTGTGGAGAAAACCACGCCCTCCTCAACACCTGTCCAATAAAGTCCCATCAGTGAAGCATGGTGGTGGCAGCATCATGCTGTAGGGGTGTTTTTCAGCTGCAGGGACAGGACGACTGGTTGCAATCAAATGAAAGATGAATGTGGCCAAGTACAGGGATATCCTGGACAAAAGCCTTCTCGCGAGTGCTCAGGACCTCAGAATGGGCCTAAGGTTCACCTTCCAACAAGAGAATGACCCTAAGCACACAGCTAAAATAATGAAGGAGTGGCTTCAGAACAACTCCGTGACTGTTCTTGAATGGCCCAGCCAGAGCCCTGACTTAAACCCAATTGAGCATTTCTGGAGAGACCTAAAAATTGTTGTCTACCAACGTTCAACATCCAACTTTACAGAACTGGAGAGGATCTGCAAGGAGGAATGGCAGAGGATCCCCAAATCCCGGTGTGAAAAACTTCTGGCATCATTCCCAAAATGACTCATGGCTGTATTAGCTCAAAAGGGTGCTTCTACTAAATACTGAGTAAAGGGTCTGAATAATTATGGCTGTATGATAGTTCAATTATCATATATCAGGGCGCAGCTGGAGACAGGCTTAAGCAACGAGACGTGGAAGGTTGGGTGAATTTTCAAGGACAGTGGAAGCTTCAACCGGATGGAAGAGGGATTGATGATTTTGGTAATCGGGAAAGGACCAATGAAAAGGGGAGTGGGAGGTCGTGAGAAGAAAGCCAGACAGATTGGCCCACCTTGTATTCGAGCGTCGGGGAGCGATGACGGTCTGCGAGCTGTTTGTTGCGTGCGGCGGACCGGGTCAATGCCGCACGGACGTCATTCTATACAGCCTGGATCCGCTGGAGATGATTCTTGACTGCAGGGACTGCCAATGCCCGCTCCTGCTCCTTGAACAATGGCGGTTGGTAACCATAGCAAGCCATGAATGGGGAGATACTGGTAGCGGAACTGGTGAGGGAGTTGTGGGCGTACTCAATCCACGGGAGGAATGACCTCCAGGAGGCAACACAACGGAGGGCCGATTCCAGGGATTGGTATGCCCGTTCCGTCTGGCCGTTGGTCTGCGGATGATATCCCGATGACAAGCTGGCTGCTGTGCCCACCGCTTTACAGAATTCCTTCCACACCAGGGATGAGAACTGAGGACCTCTGTCAGAGACAATATCGATGGGAACACTGTGGAGTCTAAAGACATGCTGGACAAGGAGGTCAGTAGTTTCAAAGGCGAATGATAGCTTGGGGAGAGGTATGTAATGGACAGATTTGGAAAAACGATTGACAGTGGTGAGAATGACAGAGTTACCTTCAGAAGGAGGTAGACCGGTAACGAAGTCCAGAGCAATATGGGACCAAGGGCGGCTAGGGATAGGCAATGGACCTCGACCACGAACTGAAGGGAGGGGTCGGGGTGGCAAAGAATGGACGCACTGGTGAACAGGGTCTTGAGTCGGTTGAATGCTTGGGATGCTGCCGGGGTCCAACGAAAGAGGGAGCTGGTGGATGTGAGGCTAGTGAGGGGAACACGACCTTGCTGTAATCACGGTTAAACCGACGGTAGAAATTGGCGAAACCAAGGAAATTTTGTAGTTCTTTGCAGGTGGTGGGAGTGGGCCAGTTAACGACTGCTTGGATCTTGGCAGGGTCGGGTTGTAGTTGCGCTTTGGAGATGACATAGCCCAGGAAGTGTACAGAGGAGAGGTGGAATTCGAACTTTTCAGGTTTAACATATAGCCGGTTTTCAAGGAGATGCTGAATGACTTGATGTACATGGAAGCGGTGTTCTTCGGGGGAGCGGGAGAAAATGAGGATATCATCAAGGTATACAAATACGAACCGGTTGAGCATGTCATGGAGGATGTCAGTAATAAATGTCTGGAAAACTGCAGAGGCGTTGGTAAAACAGAATGGCATGACCAGATACTCGAAGTGTCCAAGAGGGGTATTGAAGGTGGTCTTCCATTCGTCCCCTCTATGATACGGATGAGGTGGTAGGCGTTCCGTAGATCCAATTTGTTGAATACCTGGGCATCACACAGGGGTTTAAACGAGGGGTCGATGAGACAAAGCGTAGATTTATTCTTCACGGTGATATGATTGAGACCACGGAAGTCAATACATGGGCGGAGAGTGGTGTCTTTCTTTTCAACAAAAAAAAAGCCGGCCCCAACTCGAGAAGAGGAAGGTAGAATGAGTCCGGAAGAGAGTCATGGATATAGTCCTCCATAGCCCTCTTCTCAGGTCGGGAAAGGTTGTAGAGACGGCTGGAGGGAAGAGGGGCCCCCGGCAGCAGATTAATAGCACAGTCATACGGGCGGTGGGGAGGTAGAGAATTGGCCAGGTCTTTACGAAATACCGGAGAGAGATCATGAAATTCTCCAGGGACTCCGGAGAGGTTAACGAGCATGGAAGAGGGTGGTGGTGTACCAGAAGGAGGTATAGCTGAGAGCAGGCAGTATGAGTGTCAGTGAGGGCTCCATCCGGTGATGGCTAAGTGTGTCCAGTCTATGGTGGGGTTATGTCTATTAACCCAGGGAATTCCAAGGACTAATGGGGTATCAGGAGAAGGGATAACAAAAAGGGAAATGTTTTCGCGGTGATTTCCTGAAATAAGCAAGGTGAATGGCACAGTTTGGTGGGTAACAGCGGAGATGATACGGCCATCCAGGGCTGTGACCTTCTTCGGAGATGGAAGCAGTTGGAGAGGAATTTGGAGTTGGTGAATTATGGAATGAAATGAATGAAATTGGGCGGCACGGTGGCCGACTGGTGAGAGCGTCAGCCTCATAGTTCTGAGGATCCGGGTTCAATCCCTGGCCCCGCCTGTGTGGAGTTTGCATGTTCTCCCCGTGCCTGTGTGGGTTTTCTCCGGGAACTCCGGTTTCCTCCCACATCCCAAAAACATGCATGAATTGGAGACTCTAAATTGCCCGTAGGTGCGTGAATGTGAGTGCGAATGGTTGTTTGTTTGTATGTGCCCTGCGATTCGCGAGTAACCAGTTCAGGGTGTCCCCCGCCTCCTGCCCGATGATAGCTGGGATAGGCTCCAGCACGCCCGCGACCCTAGTGAGGAGAAGCGGTTCAGAAAAGGGATGGATGGATGGATGGATAAATGAAATTGTCATCGGCACCGGAATCAATCAGGGCAGTGATGGGGGTGTTAAGAGCCAAAACTATAATGCAAGGGGGAACGGTCATACGAGAAGGAGAGCTTTGGCTCACCACGAACACTCTCACGTTGCGATGAGCCTGGTCTTTTGGCCGGAGGGGACATGAGGAAATAAAGTGACCGGTTTTGCCGCAGTAGATACACAGCCGCTGGGCGATACGACGCTGACGCTTCTGTGGATCTAACCATGTCTTAGCAACTTGCATGGGCTCTTCAGTGGCTACGGGGAGTGATGGAAAGGCGGAAGACTGTGCGGGAGACTGGTGTGAAGCTGACGGCGCAGCACTCGGAGTGGGAGTGTTTTTGCGAGAGCGAACCCCCCTCTCTCGTGTACGCTCTCGCAGTCTGTTATCCAGATGGATAGGCCGATAAGATCCTCAAGAGAGGAAGGCTCGTCCCAGACTGCTTGCTCATCCTTGAGCTGCTCGGAAAGGCCATTGGAAAAAATACCCTGAAGTGCCGCGTCATCCACCCAAATTCACCCGCCAATATCCGGAACTCTATGGAATAGAATTAGCGCCCTGCGTGAGCGTGAGGAGACAACGGGTGGCTTCTTTGCCCTGAACGGGGTTCAGGTTTCCTATGTGGGCTCCTTGGAGAGTGAGTGCGTTCATCAGTGCCTCTGGAGTTGCTGGGTCCATAATGGGCGAAGTATTCTAACACGAATAGAGAGTGGCTGGATCCAAGAGCAGTCGGAGGCAGATGTTAAAGGATGAATAGTTTATTGATGAAAGGTAATGGCGGTGGTCCTAGGTGGGTTGGCAGGTGGCGGTGTGTACAGTTGGCAGGCAGGACAGGCGGCTGGCTTGGCGGCAGGAATTACGTGGATCAGGAACACAGGGGGGGAAACACACTGGAACAAGGAGACACGAGTCAAAAAGCGAACGAGGAATAGGGTGACTTACCGGAGGTAAATGGGTCGTGGTACCACTGAAAGTAACTGCAATACTTCAGTGAGGATTTCCTGGAACAGGCAGGTTTATTTACCTGTGGTGATAAGGCTGATTGGAGACAGGTGCTGAAAACAGAGAAGGGAGGGGATATATATATAAAGCATTTTTGGTGGTAGATAAATTATTTTAGTAGTATTTTAGTGAGAGGCACTATGGTGCTGCATGGCGTTAGGAGTGCTGGAGAATAAAAAGAGTAGCAGTCGTAGAAGTAAAAGTAATACTTGTTGTAGTGAAAAAGAAGAAGAAGAAAGAAATAATTTAAGATGCTAGGCTAACTGTTAGCTTATGTGGTAACTACATTTAGGTGGCAAACTTTTACAGTGGTAAATGATTTGGTAGATGTCGTACAAACATTTAACACAACCAGTTGCTCCTCTATTTATTGGCCTAACTTGTGTTCGCAAATATTGAACAGGTTTAACTGTTCAATATCCCGATCATTTCAGCGCAGATCAGAAGGGAACAATTATTCTTAACGCACCCCATACCACAGGATAGAGGGGCTTTGTTTAATACACAAGATGTCCCATGTAAAAAAATATGTGAACATGCTTTCAGGTTTTGTTTTCACTCAAAGGCTGTAAATGAAAAAAAAGCCCTTTTAGGCTTCTGATGCTGCCTGGAGAATGTCTCTGAAGCCCAAGGAATGCACTGACATCATAGTTTAAAAAGCTTCAAGTTTGGGAGTAGTTCATTGTGAAATGGTGACTGAATCTCCTCCGTGTCCTCTTTGGACTAGATTATGGCTTTTCCATGTCGTTTGTTTTTTTTAAACACCATTCAGGGTTAACATAACATATATGTATATATATTTACCTGACCAAAAAAAAAAAAAAAAATGAAAAAAAGAAAAGAGGAATATTGGCCTGATTTGCAATTATTTCTATCCTTTGGTGTGCTTTGCTCCAGCTTTTCAGAGGATGCCTTCTGGCCAATCTGGCCTGGGAAAACTATTGAATAATAATAATAATAATAATAATAATAATAATTAAAAAAAAACTCCATGACATACATAAATAAAAACAATTTGTGAAATTGTAAAAAAAAAATCATATTGATTAGAAAACAGTACATGCAATGCTCAGAGTACCTTATGGTGTTCCACATGGTTCTTTTTTAGGACCCAAGTTTTTTAGAAATGTATTTAAATATGTTTACTGCATTGAATACCTTAGAATGGAATGGTCACATCTGCTGATGGTACTTATTTGTATTGTTCAGGTAAGGACACAAATTACTTAGTGTCAATATTGGAAAGCCACTTGTCATTGGTAAAGAAATTGTTGATACTAGTGAATGAAACTAAATTATTGAGAGTGATTATAGATCAAAAACCTTCCTGGGAGCAACATACTGAATATGAATCAAACGTAAACAAGCCAAATCTGTCAGTATTCTGTATTAAACAAGGGATCTGTTCTATGAGAAAAGATCTATCTATTTCCATATGTTTTTCTATTTAGAAATATTACATATTACAGTATGTTGAGGTCTGGGGGAATGTGGGAAAAAATATGGATCAGCAAAAGAGCAGTTAAATCGTTTTTTTGCGTGAGGAGCAAAATATTGACTTCAAATGTTTGTATTAAGAATATATTTATATTGTGGAAAGTGTCTTTACAGTTAATTAAGTTTCTCATTCGAACGAGAAAGTTTCTCATTGTAATGAGAAAGTTTCTGGTTCTAATGAGAAAGTTTCTCGTTAGAATGAGAAACAAGTTGTCCCATGTCCCTTTAGGAGCTCTGTAGTTTTTTGTTTTTTTTGTGCTTTTTTTTTTCTCTTTTCTGCAGGTGTTTTAGGAAATCATTTGCTCTTGTTACTAGTGTTTACAAAGCAATAATGCAGTTTCATGTTTATCTAATGAAAGAGGACTCCCGTCGTCAGTCATGCAGTGAAATAGCCATTTTATTTGCAAGGGGGCAGGTTAGCTCTGTTAATTTTCTAGAAAATTGCACCTTACTTGTGCATTATACATGCAGGCAATTGTTTTTATTTCAGCAGACGCGCCTGTGGCACAAGCGCAGAGGTATCACAGGGCCACTTTTGAGGCAACTGTGGCTATGTGCCCGTGCAGATAATAAAAACCAATAGACAAGAACGCTACTATCAATTGCCCATGTGATCCACACACATAAACATGTAGTTAATGGAGCATAATCACGTGTGCATAGGTGGAAGTGCAATCACGTGGGACACAGATGTCCATCCTGCAGAGGTCAGGGTGTGTTGTTTCTCTGTAAGTGCGTGGTTGAGATAAGACCACAAGACTTCCAGAGAAGCAGGGGGTGTGGCCACATGAGAGCGGAGGGGGTGGTGAGTAGTTTGTCTTGTACAGTACCGCATCCAGTCCAAATTATGTTGATGACTGTGATCAAAGTTTGGTTCATTTGCTCTATTTTTCTCTATTTCAGTAGTGGTAAGTCTCCATGTCAATCAAGTCATATATAACCAGCGAATGACTGGTTGTGATGCTACTCACTCTTCACATAGTCGTTGGTCAGTCTACACGTCAATCATAACTAACATGTAACACCAGTGATGGATTGGTTTCTATGTCTCCCACACCCGACAGTCACTGGTCCATCTAAATGGCAATCATTACATACAGTAGAAGAATTAGCCTCAGCTAGTTTGCAATAGAACATGATCTCTGGAAAGTCAATGAGTTTATTGTTGTTCTGTTTTTTGGTTTGGTTTTGGTTTTTTTTTTTACTGGTGAGAATTAGGATTATTTGGACAAGATATTTCTGGAAGTAGGCTAAAACTTGGGGACAGCTATGTTATCTTTTTTGTTGCACAATGTTAGGAACAATGTCATTGTTTGCTTTAGTTCTTGCATTGAAATAGAATGCTGCGATTGGCTGGCGACCAGTTCAGGGTATACCCCGCATCTCGCCCAAAGATAGCTGGGATAGACTCCGGCATGTCCCCGACCCTAATGAGGATAAGCAGTAAAGAAAATGGATGGATGGATGAAATAGAATGTAAATATAGCAGTCTTTTAAGATGAGAATTTGCAATAATGTACTGGTAGCTGGGATGGGCTCCAGCACTCAGAAAATGGATGGATGGATACTAAAGCCCGAACATACAAGTATGTTGCAGGTCTATTTTGACCCGGCTTAGATTATCCTCATAGTATTGTCTAAATCAATTTATGAAGTACAGATCTTTTCAGAATGTATTAATAGCCTGACTGACATTATTAAATGGATGGTTATTCCTGAATCAATGATTTAGAGAGAAAAAAAATTGTGCTTGGATAAAAATATCTATCAAACAATCTGATGTTTTCTTTCCCCCCAAGACCTGAATGAATTAAATATGTTTGTAAAGCAAATGAATTAATACTTTATTTGCACTAATACTTGTTTTTCCAGGTGTCTTTCTTATGCTGAGTATATATAATCATTCTTATGCTGTTTTATTCTTTCACTGTTTTGAGATTCCCCCAAGACCCCAAAATGTTCCTTGATTTAACACATACTAATGAATCTTGAATCCAATTTAGTCGACAGAGAACAAATTTAACTCAGAACAGCCTCAGTGTATACAAGGTTTGTAGCACCTGTACAAAAGAATAACATGTTCACGTAAATATTTTCATTTTTCTATTTTGGGTCACTGTAGGAAAAGTCATGAAATTTCAGGAAAATTTAAGGGGCGGAACAGTGGACGATTGGTTAGCATATCTGCCTTACAGTTCTGAGGACCGGGGTTCAAATCCCATCCTTGCCTGTGTGGAGTTTGCATGTTCTCCCCATGCCTGCGTGGGTTTTCTAGTATGTTGATTGAAGACTCTAAATTGTCCATTGGCGTGAATGTGAGTGCAAATGGTTGTTTGTTTATATGTGCCCTGCGATTGGCTGGCTACCAGTTCAGGGTGTACCCCAGCTCTCGCCCGAAGATAGCTGGGATGGGCTCCAGCATGCCTGCTATCCTTGTGAGGATAGATACAGAAAATGGATGGATGGAAATTTAAGGTATTTGTTTATTATCAAATGTCAAAATGGGTCAAATTTGACCGAGGGTGTGTCCTTTGACATCCGCCTGGCGCATGTGACAATTTGGTGACTGAAAGTTGATCTAAACTTACATCTACTCAGACCACGTCTAACTTCCGGTGCAGCATAGCTCGCTGGTCTAACACGATTTTGAGGAAGTTGATCGAGGTACAGGTAGACAGATACATGAGGTGACGCCACTGACATGTGTCAGAGATATTTTATTCATAAATACGCGAAGAGCATGCATCAAACTCTCTGAATCATTGTAGAAATCTATTGAATGAACGATTATTATTATCATTATTATATATTTAAAATCATCCCTTCGTACTGGCTGGCACGCAGCTATGAGGGACGGGAGGGAGGAAACAAATGATCACTGGAGGGTATGTAGATCAATGAGTTCTATGGACATATTTAAGTCACCAGCATTTTTTTATAAGCTAATAAGTGTACCCGCTAATGTTCAATGCTCCAGTCACGCACGGATAGCTGTGTCCTCTCCCGCGTACTGAGACGTCACCATGCGAGGCTACTTGCGTGGCTTTTAAAGGGAATAAAATAAGCGGCTTCGACTGGACAGCATTGAAGTCGGTTGTGGTGACATCCACACCAGAGCAGATGTTTCATTTTAAATGTGCTGGGGGTATGCTGGCCCACGAAATTACCAGAACTGGGTCTAGCCCGCCTCACAGAGTTACGCCAAGCGTAGTGCTGGATTTCGACTAGTCATGAAAATAGAGCCCATAGTGTCCGATATTTGGGTGTCAAATTGTCAACTGTAACCACATTCCAATAACATTGATAGAAAACCACAACTGTTTATTTCAGTCTCCACTTTGACTTTATTCTGCACTGTTCATAGCTTGATAGTGTTTTGCAGTCATTTTATGTAGTAATCACAGAGGACACTTGATGTTCTCCGTCTTTCCATGTTCTAGTTCTTGTGTCGTACTCAGAGTTCATTAAAATTATGATACCATCATCTGACGCGTAACAGATCATTCTTGTGACGTGTCCAACTTGTCACTTGGTAGACAAGCAGCAGCATAGTACTCACATTATCATGGCTGCGCAGATGTTTACGCATGAACGGCACCGTTTCAAATTCACCCACCCCCCGTATCAATAGAACCGATAATAGGCCTGAGACTACAGCAATGAGGTCTCCACAGTCCCTGCTGTCTTTGTGATTACAGGAAATAGTCCACTCAAATAGGACAGAATTTTGTGAATTGTTCAAGACTGAATTAATCCCGACATGGTTTGTTCTATTGAAGTGAAAATAGAAACTTCTGGAAAAGGACAAGGTCTTCAAACAAATGGTGGAAGGTGATTGGCTGAAGTTTCTGTCTGTGCATCATTTCAGCATTTTATCAGCCTTGCTATGTTTTGCGTCTTATCTAAACCAGGCCTTGGGTGGCAGACTCTCATTGGACCTTCATTCATGCACGCTATAGAATTTCATTGTAAAAAAAAAAAAAAAAAAAAAAAGAAGTAAATTACTGTTACCAGTAATTTACTTCTTTTTTTTTTTTTTTTTTTTTTTACTGTTACCAGTAATTTACTGTTATTTTACAGTTAATATACTGTAAATTCATTTTAACAGTATAGTACTGCATTTTTAGATTTCAGCATTGTCATAGTATTTTAACAGTGCATACTTTATTTCAACAGCATACTACCGTAATATTGATTGCAATATGTCACCATAATTTAAAAGTACAGCTACCGTAATGTATTTTAACAGTATATTACAATGTTATGGATTATAGTATGTTACCATAATTTAACAGGGAGTGTTGCTAATGTACAGTATATTACTGTATTTTGTATTACTCCACATAATAGTAGGATAACTGTGGGTGTATTTCTTCACAGAGGAATAAAAGAAGAATCATCTTTTATTGTCGTGAAGACATACAAATGAAATTATTCCTCTGCATTTAACCCATCACAGTTGTGGACATATTGTAGCAAACACACTGGAGCAGGGGGCTTAGGGCCCAAGGTATTGGTGTCTTGCTCAAGGGCACCATAGCTGTGGGTCCAAGGAAATTTGGGGCTGGATGGTCCATTGTTTTTTATTTTATCAAGCCGATGTATCATATTTGTTTTGTTAGTTTTTCTTGTCCACATTCTTCTGCCTGTTGGAGACTTGAACAAGGGTCCCCACAGTGGCAGGCGACGAGGTTTTAACCACTTGCCACTGCTGCCCATCCATAAAAGCTGCTGTTTTTGCTTTGAATTACCATAAATCCCATAAATCAAAATATTAAAGGTCTTCTTATTCGAGACTGAATGGCTCTGGCCTGCCATGCCTTCCCCCCACGAATGTTTAATGCACCACGTACATTCGCACATGCTTTGAGGAGCTGGTTGGCCTAGGTGTGTGTGACGGTTCCGGGCCATCATTGCACTGTGACCGTCTCTCCTCACCCCCACCCAGTCTCCCCAATTTAATGCACGTGTCATGTGTGTGTGTGTGTGTGCGTGTGTGTTCCGGGTTTTGTCTTCCCCTCCCTGTTTCACACACACCTGCTCCTGTGAGCATCTTCACCACCTGTGCCTCGTTCACCCTAATTACCTATTGTATTTAACCTCGTGTCTCATTCCCTCTCGTTGCCAGTTCGTTGTACCTTGTCGTCACGTTCCAGCATTCCTTGTCACAGACTCACAGTAAGACTTGACCCTGTTCCGATTATCGACCTTGCCTCTTTGCCTCATGTTTTTGGATACTGTTGCCTTTCTTGGATTGCCTGCCTGTGTACCGACCTATGCCCGTCTATTAAACCTCTCTTTTTGGAAACTGTCCATTTGTTTTGGAGTCGTGCATTTTTGGGTCCTATCTTCTGTTCCGTTCATGACAGAACGAACTGGCCATAACATGGACCCAGCAGACTCAGATCCGGTGCGCAAAGCCCTTCAAGCGCAGGGTCAACACCTCTCGAAGCAGGATGAGCAGATTGATGCCCTCCACCTTCATCTTGAGGGACTGTCAAGGCATCAGGACAAAATGATGAGACAGGTGGCCTCACAGTTTGAACTTCTTATGAAAATTATTCAAGAGAAGGAAGCAGTTGGCACCACACCCAATACCGGCACGGTATTTCCATGTGAAACAGTCAACATGCAGCCACCTGCCACCTCCGCTGCTGTCTGCCCACAGCTCTCTCGACTGGAGAGGTTCTCTGGAAATTCTGGGAACATTAAGCCGTTCATCACGGAGTGCGAACTCCATTTTGAGCTGCAGGCAGCTGCCTTCCCCACCGAGCGGGCAAAGATCGCTTTCGTCATTTCCCACCTGACTGGTCGTGCGGAGGCATGGGCTACTGCTGAATGGAGCCGCAATTCCGCCGCGTGTCATGTTTTTTGTTTGTAAAGATTGGAGCAAATTTTTCAATTTTCCACTCCTGATCGTGAGGCAGCTCGCTCCCTTGTCACTTTACAACAAGGCAAGCGCAGGGTGTCAGATTACGCGATTGAGTTTCGCATTCTAGCAGCTGAGAGTCATTGGAACTAATCGGGCTCTACTCGATGCCTTTTTTCAAGGACTATCCCCCGCCGTCAAGGATCATTTCGTCCCGCTAGACCTGCCGACCGACTTGGACACTCTCATCGCTCTCGCCGTAAAAATCGACAAGAGGCTTTTGGATCGCGAGCTGGATGGAGATCGGCGGAAAGATGCGTCACCGCGCACTTGGAGGACGAGCCTCTGTGACCAACCAAACCAAGGAAGATCCCCTGGTTCCGGTCTCAACCCTCTGGCTAGCGTCCCCACGGATGAACCCAAGCAACTGGGCAGGTTCCGTCTCTCCCCTGAGGAACGTCAACGCCGGCTGAGGGAAGGGCGGTGCTTCTACTGCGGTCAGTTGGGTCATTCCGTGAGCAACTGTCACGTGAAAGTTGCCGGTGCCGGTAGCAAAGGCATGGGAGAGGTAAGTCGGAATTTCATTAAGAAAGACCCTACACGGGTTCTTCCTAAAGTGACACTAAGCTCTCCTGATCAAGAAATTCATACACCTGTATTTATTGACTCTGAACCTGACTTGTCTGAAGTGCCCACCTGTTACCATGACATTAAAGATGTTTTTTCCAAGACCAAGGCCAAGTCCCTTCCCCATCACAAAGATCATCAACCCTGTCACCGTGAAGCTGAGGCTCCCAAGGTCGATGCGGGTCCACCCTGCTTTTCATGTCAGCCTACTCAAACCAGCCCGGGAGTCCCCTCTGGTCCCGCCTTCCAGGCCCCCTCCTCCCCCCCGGTTTGTGGATGGGGGCCCTGTCTTCGCTGTGAAGCGGCTGTTGTCGTCTCGTCGGAGGGGGAGGGGGTTTCAATATCTGGTGGACTGGGAGGGCTACGGGCCTGAGGAACGTTCAAGGGTACCGTCTGCGTTTATCATGGATGATTCGCTAATTCGGGACTTCCACGTTGCGCATCCAGGGGCCCCAAGGCCGTCTGGGCCGGCCGTTAAGGGGGGGGGGGGGGGGGGGGGTACTGTCGTGTGTGTGTGTGTGTGTTCCGGGTTTTTTCTTCCCCTCCCTGTTTCACACACACCTGCTCCTGTGAGCATCTTCACCACCTGTGCCTCGTTCACGCTAATTACCTATTGTATTTAACCTCGTGTCTCATTCCCTCTCGTTGCCAGTTCGTTGTACCTTGTCGTCAAGTTCCAGCATTCCTTGTCACAGACTCACAGTAAGACTTGACCCTGTTCCGATTATCGACCTTGCCTCTTTGCCTCATGTTTTTGGATACTGTTGCCTTTCTTGGATTGCCTGCCTGTGTACCGATCTACGCCCGTCTATTAAACCTCTCTTTTTGGAAACTGTCCATTTGTTTTGGAGTCGTGCATTTTTGGGTCCTATCCTCTGTTCCGTTCATGACAGCACAACACCCCACCACACACGATCACGGTACAGGGATAATGGTTGCCAGTTCGGGGACCTGGTAACCATAGTAATAGGGTGGGTGGTGGGTATTCACATTCCTCTTGGCTTGACTCCTGGGGCCTTCCCCCCTTCGATCTTCAGGTTGCGGAGAGATGGGGTTCCAAGGCAGTCACATGACTGTGCACTTAGCCTTTGCGAGCCAATCAAAATGACTCATTTTGGGGGGGGGAAACAGCCGCGCAAGTGTGTTTACTTTACAGACTCCAAAAAACAACAGCTTTTTCATGCAGTTCTTAAATTGTGACTGCCCAAACTTTGATATTTTCACCCCACTTCTAATTCGAGAAAACACCTTGCGGTAAGTTGCAGATGTTTCTATTATTATTTTGGAAGTGGATATGGCAACATTAGCCCTATTCTACGGTGTCGCACACGCACACACACACAATCACTAAATCTGGTCAGCAAACAACTTCTTCCTGAAGTCATTTTCGTGAATAAAGCAAATAATGTTTCTGTAGGGCCCAATGCATGTGTTGTTGGTTTTGGGGCTGTTAAAAATTGAAATGGTGGCAGGTGTGTGTCGACTCCCATATATTATTATTTTTGTATTTTATTTGATGTTCATGCTCTGATTTAAAAAGACAAAAATCTGAAGTTACAAGTTACTCTTTACTTGAGTAGTTTTTTTCATTTACTTTCTTACTCTTACTCAAATATATATTTGGATGACTACTTTTTACTTTTACTTGAGTCATATTATTCTAAAGTAACAGTACTCTTACTTGAGTACAATATTTGGCTACTCGACTCATCTCTGCTCATCAGTAGCACTGCCTTTCTCATTTCCCACATCCTGTCCTTTTCCTGCCTTTTCTGTCCTCTCTCATTTTGTCCTATTGGATAGTTGTTGCATGCCCTCACCGGGTGTCCCCCTCCTACCCATCCACAAATGATAACATGATTTGACTGTTGTAACTTTACTTGTGGACAAATATCTAGACTGTCTAAAAATTGTTCTGCTGTGGTTCGGACCCCTATTCTCATTGTCCAGTCTGTGCCTCTGCCTGTCCCCTAAAACCCTTTTTATGGCTGCATTTTCAATAAACATCAGAATAATTAAAATAATAATAAGCAGAGAGAGTATTTCAAACTCTCCTGTTACACAGCAAAACTCTTCCAACTCAAACGGCATACACCATTCCAGAAGGCCATGCAGTTGAACAGGACAAGTTTAAAAAAAAAAGAGAGAGCGAGAGAGAGACTGAATAGCATATCAATACGGACCCAGACGAGGAGCTTTTGCTGTCAAAGTCATGATAGTCACGTCTTCTCAATCCAAAATGAGCAGCATGAGATGTTTGATTAATTACAAAGTGTTGCCTCCAAAACTGAAACATAAGCCCTCAATCATCAGTAAGATGCTGGTCTGGGCATGTGAAGGTATGATGGTGCCTACTTCCATCACCTGAGAGAAAATACTGTACGGGGCGACCACTGACCTAATAGACTGTCTGCTTTTGAAGTGTCCTTGGGCAAGACACTGAACCCTAAGGGGCCACCAGGTTGGCATTGTAAATGCCAACCTTCTCAATTGCTTTACTGGGTTAAGAAAAAATGAAATTGTTAGAAATTATTATATTGATTTATACTGTCAAATTACAGTTTATTTATGTTAACCTAGCATTGACTGTTAATTTACCTGGGAGGGATGACGATTTAAAAGTGTTTTACAATTACTTAAAAATAATGTAAGACCGGCACTGTGGGCGACTGGTTAGCACATCTGCCTCACAGTTCTGAGGACTGGGGTTCAAATCACGGCCTCGCCTGTGTGGAGTTTGCATGTTCTCCCCGTGCCTGTGTGGGTTTTCTCCGGGCACTCCGGTTTCCTCCCACATCCCAAAGACATGCATGGGAGGTTGCTTGAAGACTAAATTGCCTGTAGGTGTGAATGTGAGTGTGACTGGTTGTTGGTTTATATGTGCCCTGCGATTGGCTGGCGACCAGGTCAGGGTGTACCGTGCCTCTCGACCGCAGAGAGCCGGGATAGGCTCCAGCACGTCCGCGACCCTAGTGTGGATAAGCGGTTCAGAAAATGAATGGATAGATAATGTCAGACACTTTTTTTTTTATCTACTGCGAATTTAGAGATGCTGTTAAATTATGGTTCTTTACTGTTATTGTTAAATCCATTTTCTGTACCGCTTTTCCTGAGTAGGGTCGTGGGCGTGCTGGCACCCATCTCAGCTATCTTCAGGTGAGAGCTGGGGCACACCCCGAACTGTTCGCCAGCCAATCACAGGGCACAAACAAACAACCACTCGCACTCACATTCACACCTACGGGCAACATTAGAGACTTCAATTAACCTACCATGCATGTTTTTGGGATGTGGGAGGAAACCGGAGTACCCGGAGGCAGACACATGCAAACTCCACACAGGTAAAACCGGATTTGAGTCCGGGTCCTCAGAATTGTGAGGCACTGTAGATATGCTAACCAGTCGGCCACCGTGCCGCCGTAAATCACAAATTTAGCTGTTAATTTACATGAAAGGGATGACTATTTAACAGTATTTCACAATTATAATGAAATACAGTAACATACTGTTGTAAAGTTTGTGTCATGCGCCAGAACTGTATCAATCCAAATATTATTTGGAAAGATATATTTTGCATTAGATAGCTTAGATTGTTGTTTTGAAAACTACTATATAACAGAGAAAAAAAGCAACCCTCACCCTCAGGACATTGACGGGAAAGTAAAAACTGGAGTTTATTCTCATAATACTTTGATTACATTATTGCAGTATTGTAGTTATTTTCTGCCAAGCTAGTTGGTTTTGCGAATGTTTATGAAGTGATGCCAATGCTACATTTATGCTTCATCAGCAACACAAATGAGCATGTTGACATCACATATCACACATCACTTAGCAGCTCGTGTGAACCACAATTTCATGTCTTTACACAATGAAAACATTGGACTTGCTCTTGCTCTCTCTTGCTCTCTCTCTCTCTGTCTCACACACACACACACACACACACACACACACACACACACAGACACACATGCACACAAACACGTGCATGTGTATGCTTACAAGGTAATGTCCAGTGGTCCGGCATATTCTTTGTTAGGCAACCCTTTTCACATAATTTGAATGGTGCACCGTGACTTTTGTAAACAAAATGAGGTACATGTGTAGCTGTTGCTGTAGCTATAAATGTATCACATCCTTTACGCTTCATTAGCTTTAAGTGGACTCTCCAGTGTTGTATAGAGTGGATGTGGGCGTTACACGTTAAAATGGAGAAAAAAGACTGAATGCAATCTGTCCAATAAAAGGGCCACTTCTCTCCTTCCTCTTTGAAGACCCTGTAATATGAATTTAGACTTTTGTTTCTAAATGCATTATATACAGGTATGTTTCAAGATAATTGCTGAAAACGTGCAAAGACTGAGAACAATTTAGTACTGAATTGTTGAGCTACAGTATACCTTTAAACACTTTTTCACCATTTCAGTTGTCCGGATTTTTGGGGTGTGACTAAAATGAAGCCCAGTGACGGACTTGGGCTTCTGGTATGAGCCAAACCTTCCCCACTATAGAAAATATTCAGCACCGTCTCACAGCAATGGTTTTCCTATGCAATTGTGATTTACTTCGTTTTTATTACGAAGCCCATTTCTACCACTACAAGCAATTAGCTAGCAAACTTTGCCTACACCCAGCAAAATGTATCTTCCCTGGATGTTTACAGAACAACTTGGTGTCGTTTTTTCTCAATTCCCAAGCTGAATAACGTGTGTTTTGTCTCTGTTATTATGTTGACCCACACACGACACAACACCGAGCGGGATGATGATTTATTGGGCAACCCTGCCGCCGGTCTGCGATGTCTGGAAACCTCTTGGTGTCCGTCATGTGTCCCACTCCGATGAATATGTTGTGATGCACACCACACAGAGAACCAGATCGTCCACATGCAAGCATGCAAGAAGAGATTCAGAATGGAAGCGGTGCGCAAATAGTGCTGCACCACTTGTGCTGTGGTGGTGGGGACGATGCCTTGCTCAAGGGCACCTCGACAGTAGCCAGCAAGCAAACTAGAATTCCTCCAACAACTAGCGGCCACTTTTTACATTTTTGTCCATCGTGGGACTAGACCACTCCAATAAAAGAACTACTTCTCTCCTTACTATTTGAAAGGCCTGTAAAGTGGAATCAGAGATTTGTTTCTCAATACATTATATATTTTTTAAGATAATTGCTGAAAACGTGCAAAGACCAGGACTCAAAACCATGTTTTCTGACTCCAAAGCTCAGGGTCTTACAGACTGGGCTGCCACCTTAACTGAAGACTCTCTATTCCATAGGTATGAATGTGAGTGTGATGGTTGTTTGTGCCTTGCGATTGATGGGCAACCAGCCCAGGTTCGACCCTGCCTCCCACCCAAAGTCGGGTGGGATAAGCTGCAGCTCATCTGCAACCAAATAGACAATGTACAAGGTGTGCTAGAAAAATTGCAGGACTGCTGTCACAAAGCTATATTTCAAACCAAAACTCCAAACTACAAGTTATCCCCTTCAATATGGGCCAGTGCGATCAAGCAACAAAGGGATCTTGCGGCGTTTTGCATCATTCAGTGTGCGAAAAGAGGCAAGGCCTGTGTCGAGACTTCTCCATGACAACGCCATGAGTGTCTGACAGTTCCTGGCGAAGAAGCCATCATTCACATTCATTTTTTTGCCTCTTTCCCGTGCTCAAGGGAGTCATCAAGGGGATCTGTTTTGAAGACATGGATGAAATCAAGATGGCTGTGACAAGGAAGCTGCAAAGGATCCCAGAAGAATCCTTACAGGAGTGCATGAAGGCATGGCAGAGAAAAAAAAGATTGGGAAATATCGCAGCAGAACAAACCCATGTGCAAAACATAACTCAGTATATCAGCGGCGCAATGTGAAACCTGAGATAAGCGTTGCAATCAGTGTCATACCTGACAACAACACCGACTTCCCTGTAATAGTGCCGTTCACGCTATTGTTGAAGAAGTGGGAACTGGGTTGAAATAAATCCCCATTGACCACTGCTTTCCAGTTCCCTTTCGGCGAATTTAGACTCACTTCCTCATTCTGGGAACTCCAGACAGCCAGTGACCCACTAGTAGGGAATGCCATTGTTTACTGTGGCAGCTTTTCTACTTTACTCCCCAGTTTGACACCTGTAAACCAAATCTCAAAGTTGATCTAACAGTTTTTGAGCAGGGAGGGTATGTGCCATATGTGGCCAATTATTTCATCTGGCCCACCAAGGATTCCCATAATTAAGAAAACTGTAATATTTGTTGCATAAATTTGGCTGTTCTTTTTAAAAAAATGTAAATTCAAATGTATTTATCAGCTTTGTTTTGTCTCCATTATTGTTTGTAGTTGATTTATCCATCCATCCATTTCCTTTACCACTTATCCTCACAATTTAGAGTCTCTAATCAACCTACCACGCATGTTTTTGGGATGTGGGAGGAAACCAGAGTGCCCGGAGAAAACCCACCCAGGCACGGGGAGAAGATGCAAACTCCACACAGGCGGGGCCGGGGATTGAACCCCGGTCTTCAGAACTGTGAGGCAGATGTGCTAACCAGTCGCCCACCGTGTCCAGCGTAATTGATTTATTGTAATTAAAATAATATTAGCAAAATAGATAGATTTTACATATAATTGTTTTTATTAAATAATTATAAATTCTTTATAATTAGTTATAAAACAATTTCAAATGAACATGCCTATATGTTATATTTTATCATTAAAATATACTGGTTTACATATACATTTTCATGTCACTTGTTTTTTGTTTTTGTTTTTTTTTGGTTTCACATCTTCTACAAATGTTTGTTTGTTTTGTTTGTTTGATTGTTCGTTTGTTTGTTTCGTGTCAGGATTATATAAGAACAACTTTAGAAGCTCCTTCCCCGAAATATGCATGTTAGGTAAATATAAGACTCTAAATTTCCCAAGCGTGAATGAGCGCATGTATGGTTGTTTGTGCGATGTGACTGACTGGTGAACATTTCAGGGTGTACCCTATCTCTCGCACTCAGTCAGTTAGGATTTTTCTCAGGAAACTATTTAATGTGCAGAGAAGTTTCTTTGTTGTTGCAAAGTTATCAAAATGGGTATTGCACATTACTGACAGTAAAAAATAGATTTCACTTTTTACTGTCGTACGTTTAGTAAGTGCATGTCAGTCTATACCTTTTAAGGCTCTTACACACTGCAGTTGGCAAAGCGTCTGACGCCTTCGACTTTCCTATTCAATGTGTTTGCTGAGGGGGAGTCAGCGTGTTTTGAAACGACGCGCTGCGTCATCGGATAGAAAGAAATTTCTATTCTGGACCTTTGACTCATTGACGTCAAAAAGCTCCTCCAATGGGCTGGCGGAGTGATTTCTGAGTGCTATTTTGGGAGACTTGTACTGTAAACGCCAAGGGGGAAATGGATGAAGGCATAATATTTGCGGTGTCCCACTATTCCAAACTTTGGGCCAGTAGAAAAATAATATACCTGTGCAGGAGGCTTAAAATGAATTTAAACTCCAAAATACTGACATGAAATCGGTATGGGATATATTTTATTTTTTTTTGCTGCTGCTTTACCGCCTCCTCTTTAAAAGAAGCCAAGTTGGGGCTTTCTTTTCCAACAATGACAAATACATATTGCCAAGTTGCGGTCCACTCAATGGGGAAAGCCTCCCGACTTCCTTCGAGGTTGCTACGTCACCACTTCCAAATATGTAATGGCCTCACCCCTGTTGCCGCCGTCGTTGCGCTTTGACGCAGGGGCCTGTCAGACTGAGCACGTATAAAAGGCCTTACTTTTTGCTTAAGTACAGTTAAATCAGTACTTCTACTTTTACCAGTCTTTTCTTTTTATACAGTTATGTGTACTTTTATTTGAATACCGAGAGTGAGTACGTTTGCCATCTCTGTGAACATATTTGGAGTTTTCTATGGATGCATGCTTTTACTTCTTAACCAGCTATTCATTCTTTCTCATTCGACAGATGATAAACATATTAACATGCTGGTTAGGTTTCCAAACGGCCACCGGGAAGCTACATATCTCACTCCCTTTTGGTGGTGCCCCACGATGACATTTCCATTCAAGTAATTGTAATTGATGAGTTGAACAAGGGACTTGATTCCCAAGTAGCTACAGTAAATGGGCTGCCAGTGGCATGGACGCTTCAGCACAGATCAGCATGAAGTCATTGTGGTGCTAACTGTCTCTAATGCTCCATTGTTGCACAGTGATGGCTGTAACAATGAATCACATTCCAGGCCTGACGGGCCATGCGGAACTACTGTGTATGTGCAAGTAGATGGGAGGCTCTGAGGAGGAATCCGTTCATCTGTAGTTGCAATGTGTGCGCATGTTTGACTGCGTGTGTATGTGGGGGAAGGGGGGTTGTTGACTGTGCCCAATGACTAGTCTTCACTGTAGGAGCTTGGCCTCAATGACACTGCTCTGGCTACATGCTGGGTGGCCCATTCATGTGCCACCATGCACGATGTCCTCCAGCAGCATGGACCTGGGGTGCAGGGTATGGCATGGGATGAAAAAAGGTGGTTCCATAAAAGAGGAGGCTGCACATTAACTTCAAAAACGGTATGTGTTATAACTATTGTACCGTAGAGTAGAGTTTCCGAAAATGTTTTAGTTTGACCCATACTAGAAACCGTTTTTTTCTTCCTAGGACCCAAACATACGAATAAAAAGTACAGAGAAAAAGTCTTAAACCATGACTACTTTTGTTACTTTCTTTATTCACGATGACAGAAATAGTAAATAGTAGAACAGATACAGTTGGCCGAAAATATACTGCATATAAAAAATATTATGACACACAAACACACAGTAAAGGATATAAACTGCTGCCTCCATGAGTTAAAATGTTTTCACTGTTTTAAAGGAAGCACACCTTTTTTTACACTCTGGGCTTTGCTTCCAATGTAGAATCAAGCAGCAGTCCACAGCGAGGACTCCGAAGAGATGGCCAAAAGATAGTAGGAATGCACAAAGTTGCCTGTCGAGATCCAGCCTGGTTGGCAATGTAAGGAAAACCTTCGTGTATGGGATGAGATCAGTGCTGGTTTACTTGCATGTCAAGGAACAGCCCCTAAAACGAGCAAATTCAGCAAAGAAAAAAAAAAAAAAAGAAATGTATATAAATTGTCCAGGAATTCTTTATCCTTGGAGTATTTTGATGGAAGTACATCTCAGACATGCTATTAAGATACCTGGGAATTTTTTTTTATTTTGGGACAAATGCATGTGTCTCCTTTAAAGATGAATTTCGTGAATTTCCCCTCTGGGGATTATTTATTGATTATTGTATCTTAATTACAAAGCCGTATAGTGTCAAGGTATTCATTGTATTCAAATTCTGTGTTTTTTTTAAACAAAAAGTGTGGGAAAAAGCATGATAATCCACTCTACCTTAACTTTGGCAACAAGTATAGCGACACTGGAAACTCCCATTAAGAAAAACGTGGGTCCTGTTCTAGAGAAAGCTACGTAAATACCACACTACTAAATAGTTGTTCACGATCAAAGGCAGGACACAGGTCATTGAATATGGCCTGTTAAATTTTCTCATCTCGCGTGTGTTATTTGGTCTTTTGCTGTGGGACCCATGCTCATTAATACATTACCATGAGGGGATCCAGCACTCATGGGCCTAAAAGCTATTTCGCGTCCTGACCCATGGGGTGCATCTAGTGTAAATTTCCCCTGAGAATCATTTTGTTTCCACAAAGAAACTATCCCTGGTCTCATTTACTTTTGGTGACATTTTATTGATCCCGGAACGGGCGCTGTTCTCTTCACTTACTCGGGGAGGAGGTTCAGAGGTCAATGTCAGCGACAGATCAGGTCTGGTGATAGAACGGCTTGGGTATCTATTGAAGGGCACTGTGGCAAGCAATGTTCCCTCTAAGCTGCGCGCCTGCGCAATCGCGCACTGCTAGCACGTACTCAGCGCACAATAAAATCTATGCTGAACAAAAAAAATAAAATTCAGGACTCCTGTGGTTAAAGCATTTTCATTTCAAGTGGGCCAAATCAATTATATTAAAAGTTAACCAATGAAAATTGCTGCTGTACTTTGGTTCTTTAAATAAGCCATGCAACTTGCTATGATCCAAGGTTTTGAACAGGTGTCATACTGGTGTGTGGCCACAGCGGGCACATTTGATGTTACTCACAGTGGTCCTCATTGCGCTCAAGGAGCTTGTGTGTCTGCCCAGACACATGAAAAATTAGAGGGAACATTGGTATAGTATTTTCTGCCTTGGAGCTGGCAGCCTAAAACAAGATCAACCAGGTGGAGGGCAAGGCTGCAAGGAACATGTCCACACCCACACAAATTAAATAGCTTTTGGGCAATGGGGTGAAGCAAAGCAATCTAACGTGCTTTCAAAAATTACTTACATTTTGTTATGTTATAGCCATTTGATCATATTCAAAACGTCTGATGGTCACAAAATATCTCATTTCCTCCAAGTAGGATCTGAACTATACAAGGACTGGTCCATTGATTCCTACCCAAGTTCCCAACCTGTTCAACAGTAAATTATGATCTACAGGTCACTTCAGTGAAATCAGTTAGATCGAACACTCGTCCACGTTTTTCATAGAAACATCAAGTCCGTAAATAACTGGAAATACTGTAAAACTTGAAATGTAGGCCTCATAACAGTTTCCTCTTTTGAATTGATTGAATCAGTTAAAACTCACTGAACTGAAGTTTCTATAACATCATGTATGGCATCAGTTTAAACTCTTATGGTATCTGTGCATGTTTTACAAATTTGGAATTGTACAATGTTAATGGCATTCAACTTTTATGGGTCTTCTGTATTAAAGTTGAATGTGAGCATTATAATAGATAGAGTGCTACACAGTAAGTTGTATCAACCTCAGGCCACACTTGACATGTTAACAGCCGAAACTCTTTCTCTGCCCTCCACGTGACAATCAATATTTTAGCAGAGAGCCATTTCCACATTCTGTCAGTGACAGTCATTCTCATGCGTTAGCAGATTATTTTTGAGATCTTGGGAGACACATGATGAATCATTCATGAAACATCATCTGTTTAACCTTCTGACACTGACGTTCACCTCACGAAAACAGCAGCTTATGTCCACTTTAGGCCACACACCCTAAGACAGTGAGCAATGAGACTCAAGTTCTCACAAAATTTTGAAGGATTTTCTGCAATATGATTTCTTCAATTTTACATTTAACAGTTTTGATCAAATATAGTCGCAATGATATATTCATGGGTAGAGTAACCAGTCATTCCTGGTTTGATTGCATCTAACCATCCATCCATCTTCAACATTTCCTCACTAGGATCGTAGGTATGCTGGAGCCTATCCCAGCTAACCACGCGCAGGAGGCGGGGTACACCAAACTGGTTGCCAGCCAATCGCAGGGCACATATAAACAAAACAATCATTCAAACTTGTGTCAAAAGATAAATTGTGGATGCATGTGGCTTACAGAAGATTTTGTATTCCCGCATTAAATAATTTGCTGCAGGGTGTGATACAGTAGTACAAAAAGCAGGTATAACCAGAAGGGAATTATTATTGGCAGATCTGCTACAGTTCGAGTCAGTAAATCATTCCACACCTGCCAGCACAGGATTCTTGGTTCGATTACCAACTCACATGAGAGTGGATGACAATAACATATACAGTATCTTAAGGTGAAATGTATGGAATCTAGCTCTATTATAGCTCTATGAATTCAGAGAGGTCTACTGCCTCTATGTATTCACAAAGCAATAACTGTCATGGGTGTGTGTTCTGGTTGTTGTCTTCGACCTGTCTCGTAAACATCTGCTCCTGAGAGCATCTTCCTCACCTGTGCCTCATTTACCCTCATTACCCCATGCATTTAACCTCGGGTCTCATTCTTTCTGGTCACCAGTTTGCTGTACCTTGTTGTCACGTTCCAGCATTCCTTGGTTCCACGTCACAGACTCTTGGTGAGACTAGACCCTGTTCTGATTATTGACCTTGCCTTTTTGCCTCATGTTTTTTGGATACTGTTGCCTTTTTGGATTGCCTGCCTGTGGACCGACCTCTGCCCGTTTATTCAGACCCGGTGCACAAAGCCCTTCAAGCGCAGGGTCAACGCATCTAGAAGCAGGATGATGATGAAAACTAGCCTTCTGGCTAATTCTGGCTTTTTTAACCATGTGTTTTATGAAATTGCATTGTCCCCTTTCAAATAAACTGATTAACATTAACATGAGCAGCTTGCTGCCCTCCAACTTCATCTAAAGGAACTTTAGATGAAGGTGGACGCCTGTTGGGGATGCAGACGAATTGGCAAGGCCAGCATTGTTGTCTGCAAAAGTCTACAAAAACATCTTTGACATATTCTGGTGTGTTAATACGCATTTATGGAAAGGCATTCGTGAGGGTGCATTGTCCGCATGCATACCCGTAAATCAGTACCAAAGACAGTAAGCGCCGATTAGCCAAGCTTGAAGTTTTAAAATAGAGATCTTACCCTACGTGTTATTGACGTCCATTGTAGTGTCAGGTTACACGCTCCGCTTGGCCTGATGAGTCTTCCAGAGGGTGTAATATGAAAGACAGGCTAGTAGTTGGCGATGTCGTGTAAAGAAACACTCTGCGAATGCAAACAGTTGGCTTTCAGGTCTTCAAAATCATCTGTTCTATATACTTAAATGGCATGTGTGGTTTTCAAATTCGAGGAATGTAATGAAAGTAAATGTACAATTTGCTGAACAAGTATTTTAATCTCAAACATCACTATGGTTGTTTTTGTTGAGACATAGAGTTGAAACCTGATGTTTACATATGTATACAAAAAGTCAAGATGCTTTTTTCTGTTATTGTGAGACTAAACTTTTCTTGTTTTCGGTCAGTTAGGATTACCAAAAGTATTTCTGTTTGCTAAATCTCCCTTACTATTTCTACTGCTTTCCTCAAAGTCAGACGTTTACATAGAGTAAAATGACTATGACTTTAAATAACTTAGGGAAAATCCAGATGATGAGTTCCTGTCTTTGGAAGCTTCTGATTTTGGTTTATTCATAACATTTGAGTAATTATAGACATAACATTTGGATGTATTTGAAGGTGCATCTGAAATACATTGCTTCTTTGTGCAACATCATGGGTAATTCAAAAGAAAGTAACCAAGATATCAGGAAGAGAATTGTGGACTTGCACAAGTCTTGGTCATCCTAGGGTACAATTTCCAGCTACCTGAAGGTTCCATGTTCATCTGTTCAAACAATTATACGCAAGTATAAACACCATGGTAATGTCCAGCCATTATACAACTCAGGAAGCAGACAGGTTCTGTAACCCAGAGATTAATGTGCTTTTGTCCAAAATAATATCAATCCAAGAACAAAAGCAAAAGGCCTTGTGACTCTGCTGGTTGAATCTGGTAAGAGTTTCATCTGATTTCATGTCAAGAAGTGAGGAGAAAGATTTTTTTTATAGTGCATGTAAACTTCTAGTTTCAACTGTAGTTGTAGTGCAGTCTCACACACCATTTTCGGGAGTTCAACAGAAAAATTAAGAGAGGAAGTTCATTGATACAAGTTTTCAAAATATTTTTGTTGTAAGGTCCAAAAACACTGTTGTTATGTGTGCAAAAAGTGATGCTTTTGGTTGACAACTGTTTCATGTACAAAGACCCTCACTCACTGACACTTAAGCACCATTTTCAACAAACAGTGTACTGCTTGGTTCAGCATGGTAGAGAATGTTGTGATTGTATTTGTGTTTCCTTTTTCAAAAGTTGGGAAGGATGAAAATTTAAACTTTTTAAAACCTGTATGTCCAGAGGTGGGTAGAGTAGCCAAATATTGTACTCAAGTAGGAGTATTGTTAATTTAGAATAATATGACTCAAGTAAAAGTAAAAAGTAGTAATCCAAAATTTTACTTGAGTAAGAGTAGGAAAGTACTCAAGTAAAGAGTAACTTGTGAGTAAATTCTGATTTTCTTTTTAATCAGAGCATGAACATAAAATAAAATAAAAAAATAACAATATATGGGAGTCGACACACATCTGCCACGATTTCACTTTTAAACTGCCCAAAAAACAACAACACGTGCATTGGGCGCAACAGAAACATTATTTGCTTTATTCACTTAAATTACTTAATAAAGAAGCTTTTTGCTGACCAGACTGAGTGATTGTGTGTGTGCGTGTAACACCATATGATAGGGCAAATTTTGCCACTGCCAAAACAACAACAGAAACATCTGCAACATACCGTAAGGGGTTTTCTCAAGTTAGAAGTGGGCTGAAATGGTTTGGGCAGCCACAATTTAAAAAGCTGCATGACAAAGCTGTTGTTTTTCTGAGTCTGGAAAGTAAACACACTTGCGCGGCTGCTTTTTTTCCCCAAGAAAATTAGTCATTTTTTAAAGTACTCTGACAAGTGGAGTTTATGGAAAATGTTACTTGAGTAAAGGTAACGGAGTAAATGTAGCGCATTACTACCCACCTCTGCGTATGTCCAATTTGCACCAGGCGTTACAAAGAGTATGTTAAAACTGGTTTCAAAGCCCTTTAAAGAGTTTAATATATTGTCTTGTTCAGAGTTTGATTAACAATTCTGCTTTCATGTTAATGTAAAACAAGGTAATGGGAATAATAATATGCCTATGACAAGCCTGGATCCCTCTTAGCAAATCATGGTTTTCATTCCATCAAAATTAGTGTAGTGAAATGTACCAAAACAACAATGATGATTTATACCAGACCATTTTTAGGAACCCTACTGATATGGATACAGTATAAATGGTGGAGCTAGACACACTGCAATCTGTTGCTTGGTAAATGAAAAGCGTGTTTTCTCAACCAAGACTTATAATAAGTAGCCACATGGTAAGATGACAAAAACCAGATGCAGGATATCTTCCATTGTGTTTCTCTTCCTTGCTGTATTCATTAATGTCACACGAGTAGCTGACACACCCTTCTTGTCAACATTTCCCAGGACTGTACCATGGTGAGCTGAACCGAATTTAACTGCTCGGTAGCAATTGTATTCAGAACTTTGAGGGCTTCTTGCCATTTTCTTCCTTTAAATTAGTATTTCCCTTACCCCTGGATTCTATTTGATGGTATTTCCACTGACTTTCTTGTAAGTAAACAAGATTAGTGTACAGTCACCGTTGATCCGCCAAGCCCTGAGCTCTGGTGCTGACGTCAGGCCAAGAGAATGTCAACAAAGCCGGGACTCCAGGCCGAGCCTCTCCCACGTTCCTTCCTCCCCTAGTCACATCAATGGCCCATCTTTATAATAGGCTTCCCTGCACACAAGTGACAGAGGAGCATGAAAGGAAAGTTACACATCCGTGTGTGAGGCTACGACTGTGGCAAGAGAGGGCTGCTCCAGCATGAAGCTTTGTTTGAACTGTCCACATTCTGAAGCACTGTGCAACGCTCGTCATGCAGTAATCTGTTGGAGAGGAGCAGAGCAAACACCTGGCTTTGACGTAAAACTATGAATCAGTCCTACTTGTAAAATAAAGGATTGTTTACATAATGATGGAAGCCTTGCGTATGTGCAGAAGTTGATGCGGATCACTAGACGTTTCCCCATCTAGATTTGATCTGAATGTACCCTGGGAATCATTCAATGATTAATTTATACTCTAAATTACCATAGACTGAGCTACATTTGAACACACCTAATGAGCTCCAATGTAACATCTGCATAAAATATTCTGCCTGTATAACGATAACAACACTTAGATTTGATCTACAGTACTGTCATTGAGGTATTCATTTAACATGAGGTTTAGAGTGTGGTTGTAGCTTGCAGTAGTTTATCATGGTAAGAGTCTCTGCTAATTTAGCTATATAAATTGGGTATTATTTTATAATTCCTACTATATTTAATACATTATAATGTTATTTTTTGTGGTCTGTGTACAACAATTAATAATTTATTACAATAGGAAATAATGTTATATAAATGCATTTAATTTGTGATTTCATATTGAAGAAGACACGTGTCTTTTGATCTTATTTGAACATCAAAATACTTCATGCAAAGATCGTTTGGAAAATACAGGATGTCGTGAATTCTACACATCCACCCATCTAATTCCACCATGTCACTAATTTCTAAATTGTCACTGATGTTTACTTACAACCCTGTCGCCAGAGAGTGGGTGGTATTTTTCATTCATCGTAATCACATTGGGATCATCTGTGATGACATGGCGACAGGATGTCAGAGAGAATAGAGGAGGAAAAAGAAGAGGGTGTGAGTGGGTAAAGGAATTTGTTGCATTGCATTCCTGCCCAGGGGACAACATGGTGAGACAACTCCTCCCGCTTTCTCCTCCAGGACTACCAAACATACACGTGCAGATAGCAAGGCGGCTCTCACATGGGGGGTGCTGACATGGAGCGGCGGGGGGTGGGGAGGTTGTGGTGGGTGGGTGAGCCCTTTCGAATGCTGCATTGTGTCTCAACCCTTCAAAGGTTAATCTGCTGGTCAGGCAACGGAAGCTGTAAATCCAGAAAATTGGCCTCTTTGAGTCACGTGAATGGGACTTCATGCAATGGCTTTGACGCATTTATGGTTTAAAATATTATATGACGTGATTTTTTTAAGAAGGACAATTCTGTTATTTTTCTCCTTAATTATGCAGAGAAGTTAATTCATCTTTGTACAGGTCTGTTAAGTACCTTCTCTGTAGCTTTAGTCATGACTACTGCCATAAGAATACATACATTTTTTTCACAATCAATAAAAGGAAAGCAAATTAGCTGGAAATTGTCGCAACCCAACTGAAGAAATATGTACAATTTATGAACAACAAATTAATCCCCCAAAAATGGACTGTGCTGTTCTCTAAATATGGCCTCATAAGAGGGCTACAATATTATAATATTAGTATAATGCAGTGCAGTTTTACACCACTGCACCATCACAAAATTACAAATTCTATTAAATTAATACCTGCATATCTAAACGAAACATTACTATAGTGTACCTAATTTTGTGGCCAGTGAGACTCAGCGAGTAAACAGGCAGCAACATAAGCAAGTACAAATAATAGCTGATCACTCAAGTTCTTTTGTTTTTGGGTTCAGCAAGTTCACACTAACCATCCCAACTGACAACAAATGGGAACCCAATCAGAAACCTCAGTCTTTTTTTTTTTTTTTTTTTTTAAAGATAGTCTGTTATAACAATCAAGCAGAAGGAAAAATAATCTGGACTTCCTGATATGGGTTTCCCAGCGAAACTGCATTCAGTCATTTCTGGGTCATGACATCAGCGGCAGCAACACAGAAGTGTTTTGATTCAAGCAGAGGAGCTGAGGAAGCTGGTGGGAAAAAACCCACTGCCATCACAGCAACAACAATAACTCCCTATCCTGGGTGCCAATGCAAATCAGCTGTAAACGGTGTCAGGGGTTGGGTGCGGGGTAAAATGGTTTTGGGAGGGTTGGAGGTGGAGCTCTAAAATGCTACCAGTTTTTAAATGAAAACAAAATGCAGAACTACACTCATTGGGATTTTTTGTGTGTTTCATGAATGATTACCTTTACAGGATGTTATTCGCATTACCAGATAACTAGCAACCCTTTATTGCTCAGTGACTGTTTTTCAGAATCAGAATCATCTTTATTTGCCAAGTATGTCCAAAAAACACACAAGGAATTTGTCTCCGGTAGTTGCAGCCGCTCTAGTACGACAACAGACAGTCAATTGACAGAGAACACTTTTGAGACATAAAGACATTGAGAAAAACTGAGCAATAAAGGGTTGCTAGTTGGGTTCTAGTTTGTCAATGTCTTTATGTCATGTTACCACTCTTGATTTCCCACGAGGATAAATGTGTACAGACCCCCTCCTCTCTTAACCTCCATGGGAAGGTGACACAAGAAGCCTGCTTCCTGGTTCAGCCCATTCCTTGACATCTCTGCTAGGCTTTCCAAAAGACACGTGTCGCTCCAATTTCAGTCGCATCTCTTTTGGACACTTGCGCCACGAGCAAATTGACGTTTTGGTTTTGGCTCAAAAGGGAAAGACTATGCCACAACCAATCAACAATGGCAGAACATGGTACTATAGCACGATTTTATGCTTATAACGGTTCACGTGTAAAATATACACAGTTTACTGTACTACAAATGTGTTCTGCGGTGCCACATTAAGGCTTACATCATACAGTAAAGCAGAGTTGTTAAAAGTCAGTTTTGTTCACATGGTGTTACTTAAAAAATTATCACCGCTTGCATATTACGGCGGTTTTAGTCAATTTAGCAATTCCATGTGAATAGGGATTGCTGTGACAAATATGTCATCTGAAACTTAAACAATCCAATTGTCACAAATTGGATGGAGACTGAAACCAAGAGCAGGCGGAGGCTGAGAGGTTGTGATGAACAGTTTATTGAAAAAGGGAAATGTAGAAGCACTTGTTTATCAAATTTGTTTTGATAAAAAATAGAGATTTTGAAAATATATTAAATATATAAATGCAGTATATAATATATGCATATTAAAGCTATAGTATGTAACATTTGGCCCCAGCCAATATATATTTATATATATTTATATATTTATTTAAAAAATAAATATATATATTTATATAAAATATAAATATAAATATAAATATTTATTTATTTATATATAAAATAAATATTTTTATTTTGTTGGTAAAATGACTCAAAAGGACTTGAAACTCAAAGCGTAGGACTTGCATGTCTCTACTTGAGACTTGACTCGGGCCTGTGACATGCAAAGCAATGCCTTGGTCCCACCTCTGCCAATTCGGGTGCATTATTTTTTTGGATCAAATCCTACCAAAATTTACTGACTGCAGGTTTCTCACCTGAAGCCAACAGAAAATGTTTGTTTTCGAGTCTTAGAATAGTAGAGAGGGTAAAACTGAAATAATGCACCTTTACACCCAGGTAAAAGTAAACTCTTTCAGGAATTGATGACAAATTACAGACTAGCCTATTCATAGGATACTACGAAATCCCCTCTGTCAACAGTGTCATTGCCAGCAGGAATCAGAGGGATAAACCTAGAGGTCTTATTTCCTGTGATCTCAACTCCCATAAGGAGAGGTCTGGATCTGACAGCAGTCGCACCATTGTAAACACTGGGAGCCTTGAATGCGTCATTCCCTTTTTACACACAGATTACAACCACCCCTAAAAAGAGACAATAGTCATAAAGAAACCATTTGCCGGCCCTTCAGTAGCCAAACCCCTAATTGAGACAAGTGGGAATAATTTCCTGGAAGAGCTGTATGAGTGGCTCTAGCAGGTATGATGATCACCTCTAACCCCAAAGCAGGCCTGTGCTGACATGAAAGTTGACCTGTGGTGACCCTTGGGGTCCTCAACAGACCTTTCAATGAATGCTTAGCCAAAAAGACCACTTTGATGTGCACCGGAGCACTTTTCCCATGGCCTCGCTAGTCAAGACTCCTCAAGATCAGGGGGGGAGGAGGACGCCCAGAAGGCTACCTGAGGAGAGGTCAGGCCACACCGGAGGTTACCCACCGCAAAGCTATTCCTTTTTCCTTTGTAACACCTCTAAAAATAACTAACCCCCCAACCCCTTACCTCATCCCGTCCCGCGCAACAGACACATGCAAATTTTCACACATGCTGACGCCTTCCTTATTTGGGAGGAGTTAAAACGACTTGGCAGCTAATTCCAAACCCCGGCGGATAATATTTCAGGGTTTGTGTGTTTATTTGAGTGTGTTAAAGTGCGTCAGTGCGGGGCGGTCAGGTTAGTAACATCTATGGCACTCTGCAGCCGAGTGGGCAGCTGCCAACCATAACTCTCTCCTCAGGCATCCCTGTGTGGTGAGATCAGTGCTGGGAGAGGATGAGGCATCAATCAGGGACATCTTTAACTCAGGACCACACAGAGCCAGAATAGTTAGGCAATAGTCAGTATGTTTAAATATGTAATTTAGGAAAACTATAGGTCTGTTAATTGGATTGCGCACTTTGACTTTTAACACATGTATGTAAGGAAATTGACTTTATTAGCAGAAATATATTAAAATATGTTGTTACATTAACTCAAGGGGCCCTATTTTCGTGACCGGTGTAAAACCAGCAAATGTGCACCAGGGGTGGGTTAGACCGATGTTGGTAATTTAGTGGACCAGCGGATCCGACAGTGGCCGGGCCGCAGCACTGTGGGTGTGTTTACAGCCAACTCCATTCGCCGCCAAACAAAGCGGCTCCTCTTGTTCCCTTTAAATATAGCGCTATTTGGCGCGATTTGATACTCGCTGTTTACGTATTTATGAATGGAATACGTCTGACATCCCCCACACAAGTCATCGGACCTCAGAATATTTATGCCTGTGCCCCAATCAATCCATCCATCCATTTTCAACACCGCTGGAGCCTATCCCAGCTGACTTCGGGTGAGAGGCAGACAACACCCTGAACTGCCAGTCAGTCGCAGGGCACATATAGACAGGGACAACCATTCGCACTCACATTCCCACCGTCACTGAGTGGGAACTGAACCCACGTTGCCTGCACCAAAGTCAGGCAAGTGTACCACTACACCATCAGTGACTCTGTGCCCCAATCAAATACACCAAAATCGCAACTAACCAGACCAACTGCCAAGATTAAGAGTTAGTCTGAGCAGGCATAAGTGTAGACTGACTTTTTGCCTCCAAATTGTCACGCCGCTGGGCGCATGTCAAAGAACACGGCCTTGCTGGGCCGGCATGCCCAGCTTGTCGCAGACCAGTCTGTCAAACTATCAAACACGTGCAGCGAGCCTTGCGCTTGCAAGAAAATCAGGATTCGCCAGCATTTGCATCCCTCTGCAGATGCGCCGATATGAAATACAAGCCAAGAAGTTGACATAAAGGCCTCACAATGTAAACAAGTTCTAAAACCTGTGGGGGCATGCCGGACACTTTCCTTGGTACCAAGTGTAAGGAAAAATGACATGATAACCCCAAATGCCTCATTGTTCGTCCATCCCATCAGCATAAGTGACATAGACAAGCTTTGTTTGTGTGAGAAGAGTGAGGCTGCTCCTGCTGCTGAGCTGTAAGGCAGTATTATGACCATTCTCTAATTATGGGGTAATATTTGTCAATCACTGTCACACACAACACGCACACAACACCAGGAGCCACCTGGCACTGGTCCATTTCTGCAGCCCGCGCTACCCGTCACATCAGCAGGATGACTAGCTGTCAGAGGAGAGCGTAACAGATGATTTTTAGGCCGCTTGGAGCAATTTCACTGGAGCACCTCCAGGCATGATTTCCTCATAGCTACATCTATGATTCTTAAAAAGAATCCCATTACAGGTTTATGATAATGAGAGTGGCATATTTTCCTGGTTTTCCTGGCATCCATCCATCCATCCATTTTCTGAGCCGCTTCTCCTCACTCGGGTCGCGGGCGTGCTGGAGCCTATCCCAGCAAATCTATCCATATTAAATATGTAATTACTGCCACAAAATAGGGGCACAATTGTTAGCATGTCATCAAGGGGAGGAGTTTTATTCATACAACACCATTCTTACACAAGGCCAGAGATAGAAAGAGGACATCTAAAATAAATGTAATTGACAAAAGATGGGATGTATTGTCAATAAATTAAGGATTGTATTTTGGGAACCAGGTGGAATAACCAGTTTTAAATTATGTAACAAAACAGCTTCATAAGATGCAAGATATATTTTGATCCTTGTCTATTGAATTATAGATGGGTCAAGGATTATTATTAAAAGGATAAAAATGAAGTACAGTACTTTGTGGAGCTTCTGGAGACATTCTGGTCTTTTTTGTTGTTGTTGTTTTTGGCCCAAAAACATTCTGTGAAAACAATATAATTACACTACAACCCAGTCCATTCTGGCCTTAAGATTTTTATCTTTATTCTATATTGGGCTCGCTTCGAATACTGTACTTGGTCAGTCAGTCAAGTTTCGTGGGGCTCCAAGTAATGTATGTGCTTCGCCTAATAAAGGATTACAGTGGATGCCCGCTATTCGCGGAAAATAGGGACCGGGCGCAACTGCAAATAGCACAAATCTGCGAATAATTGACACTCAATAAGCGTTTTCCACCAAAAAAAGGGGTTGGTTCCAGTGACGAGGCCAGCCCTATTCTGGGTAGGCTGGCCTTAGCCCACCCTATGAATTTGTCCTTAAATTAATTTGGAAAAAATTATATATATATTTATATATTTTTTTTTTTAGAAAAATAGTATTATTATTATTATATCTTTTTAAGGGATGTAATGATATTTATATCTCATGGTTTGGTTTTATTACAGCAATAATAATAATAATAAGAAGAAGAAGAAGAAGAATTGTTATTATTATTATTATTATTAAATTAATTCAATGTAATAATGATAATACATTAATTATTTAATATCGCTTTTCTAGGGATGTAATGATATCTATATCTAATGGTTTGTTTTATCACAGTAATAATAATAATTATTATTATTAAAAATATTATTATTATTATCGATTAGTGGCGAGGCTAGCCCTATTTTGGGTCGTCCAACAAATGGTCTTTTTCAAGGTCTAAAATGTTCCATCAAATTTCAGCAGGGTTCTTTCCAAAATTAGGTCATGGGCTCAGCCCACCCAAAGTACTCGGCCTAGACTTGCCCCTGGTTGGTTCCCCCCAGAACACACACACACACAAGAATCCCTTAAAATCTGTGAATCTGTGATACACCATCCACGGGTGGTGTACCGCAAATATGCGGGGGTCCACTGTATATTGTTAATATTTAGATAAAAAGATTAAGATAAAAACAAACGTGTGAGTTTGACACCTTGCAAGTACAGTTTGTGTCACATTCTTCGAAATTTATGTTCTACCTTATTGTTGGGTTAACTTGGAGGTCATCGCGGCCCCGCACTGTTTTTCCTGCCACTTGCAGAGAAGCAGCAGGTGGGATTTGACATCAGACAGCTGGAGAGGTGACAGACTGATCTCCATGAATGACGGTCAAACGAGTGATTGAGGTGGGGAACAAGTTTCACAGACATTTTTTCCACATTGCTGAGAAAGACACAAAGCTGCAACAAAAAATGTGAACTGGGTTAATATGTTACAAGCGTCATACAGCTTTGTGACCAAGGAGAGGAGATGGTGTACCAGGTCAAGGGTGGGCTGAAGGATCGAGCTGATAACAAGTGTTTATGGGAAGCTACTATTCAAAAAAGAAAGAAAAAAAATTGCTGAACAAAACATTTACTCGGAGCAGCTGCTGTTTATTGTGACTAATACATTGTATTTTTGAAAGGACAACATTGTACTTTCAAAAACCACTTTGGCTCTAATGAATGTGAGTGTGAATGCTTGTTTGTCTATATGTGCCCTGTGATTGACTGGCAACCAGTCCAGGGTGTACCCCGCCTCTCGTCCAAGCTGACGATATGATGGATGGCTGAATGGGGTCTGATTAATACACGGTGGTCAAAATCTGGTGGCTAAATTTCACCGTCATTGAACAGCAGTAATATGCTGCTGGTGCAATTTTTAGAACTATCATTTCTTTTTTCATCATGCAAAAAGCTAATCATTAAATGTAGCCTTTCGGAATAAAATATGTTCCTGCATCCCACGTCAACACTAAACACAGAGAAATAATATTTGGCATTAAGGGCACATTTTCCATCTAGAAAGAGGAAGAAATATTATGTAAGTCACTGTTCTATCTGTGCCCAAATTGTCTAAAGTTTCAGCGTGTTTTTGAAAAGCTGGCACATGGGATGTGAGGCTCAATAGATCCAAAAGGAAGAGATCTTGTTCTATGTTATGAAGCTGTGTGCCTACGCTGTCTTGAAATCTTCCAGAGATTTGAGTGAGCAACTGGCCTAAAAGCAAGCAATGCAGCTCATAATGCCACCCCCACCCTCGACACATGGGCCGTCATTTGAGCCTTGCTGACCATGCAGGCGGGCATAGCTGCAGCCCCGGAGAGATGTACTCACTGCTGGCATTTCAAAGGCCAACCACTGTCACACTGCTTGACTTGGACCTCTCCATTTTCACACACCTCTCCAAAGGCCCTGACTGGGCATGAGCTCAGCGCTTGCACACCCATCGCTGAACCTTTCAGGACTCGATAAAACACATGCTTTCACACAAATGCAACAATGGAGATCATCCATGCTTCTCAGTACTCGCTGTAGGGAAGCTAATGACAAGAGAGCAGATGTTTGATCAGCTTTTGCATACTGTATGTCCACTATTTCCTATTACTTTAATGCTATAAAGACCCTCAGGTCTATCTCTTCTTGATTTTCCTGTTGTCTTGCAACATTTCCAAGGTATTAAGAGAATGTGCTCCAGGCATTCCAAAAGCAAGTATAAACATTCCAATGTTGTCGTTGTCATTCCAGTCAACGGGGGATGGGGGGGGGGGGGGGGGGGTGCTGGAACAGCCCCCCTCCCCAATCCCCCAGCGAACAAAGTGTGTTTTCCAGAAAAAAGTCGTGAAAATATTTCCAAAAAAGAGCAATTTATTTAATATGACTATGACTTTCCTTTCGATTAATACCTGCAGTCATTTAGGTCATTAGGTATACCCAGGCAAACTAATAAATTGCAAATTTTGTCTTTACAAAAAAAAATAAACAATACCAATAGAAAGCAAAGTAAATGTATTTATATAGCGCATTTCATACACAAGGTAACCCACTGTGCTTTACATGATTAAAAGCATTAAAAACAAAGAAAAAAAAACAGCTCATTAACATTTAAAAAATAAAAATACTACAAAAAAAATTAAGTACAATTAAAACAGCATACAGCGTGAGTAATATCATTTAAAAGTGGAAATGCTCTAAAAAGCGTGAGAAAAAAAGACATCTCTTCTGTTGGCAACTTACAGTGTTCCATTTGTGTGCAGCATAATAGCTAAATGCTGCTTCACCATGTTTGCTTTGGACTGTGCTCCACTATTTGACCTGAGTCTGTAGATCTCAGAGCCCTACTGGGTTTATATTCTACTAAACCATTTAGTGATTTTTATACTCAGACACTTTAAAATCTATTTTAAAGCTGTCTGGAAGCCAGTGTAAAGACTTTAGAATTGAAGTAATATGCTCTGACCTCTTTGTTCTGGTCAGAACCCAAGCTGCAGCATTCTGAATGAGCTGCAGCTGTTTAAAGCTCTTTTGGAGGAGTCCAGTCAGAAGACCATCGCAATAGTCAAGTCTACTTGAGTTAACAACGAATAATACTGATAATAACATTCGGTTTTGACACCGTTTGAGCTGTATTAATCTGTATGCTTATTATTGTGGTTGTTTGCAGAGGAATAAGACTGCAACCATGCATTAAATTCCAACAGTTCTACACCACTGCCAACTACAGTTACTAAGCGTGGGCAATACATATCGCTTTGAGAATAAAAACTCAGATCTTTGCACAAAAATCCAACTTCCAATTTTAATTGTTGTTTTTTCTCTCAACATCCACACTTTTTTTCTCTTGTAGAGTTGTACATGTGAAGCACAATAGGTCAGGTCAAAAGTTTCCAACACGTCAATAAATCACTACTTTTGCAACAAATAAATGTGCGCCATCATGTGCTTGGCAATGCCTTCCCTTCTATCTGGCTCCTTCCATGACATATGCAAAATATATGACATATGTCTGTTTCTTAACGGGAATTTTAAAGTCGCTAATTGCTTTTATGAAAAATAAATCCTCAATACAGTTACCAAATGCAAATGCAAATCAACTATGTTCGCAGCGATGCTGTTAGTGTAAGCAGTGCACGTCATCGGGGATGTGCTTTCAACTACTGTACTTGAGTCCCCCAAAAAATTTCCTGTCAAAGACTGTAAACTTAGAAAAAGAAAAAGATGAAAATGAATAATTTCCCTGTCCTAACTGCCACATCAGTAAACGTTTTGTTTAATGAATACTTCTCTGACTGTATTATCTTTTCATTTGAATTGGACATGCTTCTGCCTGTGTGTGTGCGTGTTTGTGTGCGTGTGTGTGTGCGTGTGTGTGTGTGTGTGTGTGTGTGTGTGTGTGTGTGCCTGTTTAGCACTTGCCATTCAGAGGTTAACCAAAGTAAAGCTGACACGCTGTGTGGTTGTGGGGTTGATGGGTCGTGCATGCTTTTCAAACAATAACTTCACGCGGGAAAAGAGGAGCTTGGGGATGGGAGGAGCAAAGAAAGGGGTGGGGTGGGCTTGAACCGGTGGTGGTGGGTGAGGGGTCGGGGGGTGGAATGGAACGCTTTTTATCTCCAGTTTCCCACATCCTGTGAACGGCTCCAAACGTGGCCACCCAATTTGAAAGAATGAGTGGAATGCGTCCAGTCCCCTCCCCACCCCAACATCACCCCCTCGCTCTTTGATGTGCAGACCGGTTAAGAGGCATTGTCAGACAACTCAAATAGAGACTATAGTCCTGTGCTTCACTTTAGCCAATAAACCTCTGCGTTTAATGTGGAAACAATCAGGTAAATGGCAGGGGGTTAGAATAGCTCGAATGCAGTTGATGGACTGCCTCCAGTTTATGCTTTGTGAATGCTTTACCATTAAAAGCAAAAATGTTAATACTGCATTCTGTATGTTCTATATATTCTTGAATGCAGTGTACCTTGAGTTATGAGTTTAATTTGTTCCATGACCACGCTCCTAACTCAGAAACACTCATAACCAAATCGTCTTTCTCCAGTGAAATGATGAAAATGCCATTAATCCGTTCAAGCCGCATCAAATAAAACCCATTTTTGTTGTTGTTGTCTTTTGGTAAGAAAAATTGACAAACCAACTTGACAGTGCAGATAATGCACAAACTTGAATGATTACATTTCTGGTTTGGTCCGTAACATGTCATAAAAAAGGCTAAAATGCTGATAATGGCTTGCAAATGTCTTATTTTAATTAAACACAAAGATAATCATCAATCCAGCCATTTTCCATACTGCTTATCCTCATTAGGGTCGCGGGCGTGTTGGACCCTATCCCAACTAATCAATCTGCTTTATGATTATAATAAATATTGTGATGAATACTTACTGCTTTATTGTTGTCTTTCTTATTATAATACATATAATGGTTCATATTTACTGTTGATAGGCTGACATTTCGAGGAAACGATGAATTGATGATAAAAAAAAACATCATTATAGATGAATTTGATAATGGATTTGTCGTTGAGTCAATGAATCGTTGCACCTCTACTTTGGAAGGAGTTCCAAGTGTGTTACCATGAAAGAATACAACTTCAACTTTCTGTTGCACTTATTCTACTGCTCTGCCTTCACAACGTGGTCTGTTTCCCGCAAAGTGAGGCTTAAGGGGTTGCTTGGCTTTGAATGCCCCCCCTTGTCCCCTCTCCTCCTCCTTCTCGCCCATCCGCAGCCACGCCTCATTCAAAGCCCCCCCACCCCCATTTTGGCGCGTTCCGATTCCCGCCACGTCTGTGTCTGGCGGGCTGGGTGAGGGAGTTCATTGCATTTTCATGCCGGTGATTGACGTGCGTTCGGATCGCTTAGCCGCCCCCCTATTGGTGGGCTGAGCGGAAAGGGGCGGGCACGGGGAGCGGTTGGTCACGCCCCATTACTACCGCCACATAAGTCTCCCCCCCCCCCCCGCCTCTTGTTACCAAAGCCGGTGTGTGAGAGACAAGCCCGACCTCTGAGCGCCGTCTGTTTATGTCGCCAGTTTGTACTCATTTGTTTACACCGCGCCGCGGAGAGGCTGCGAACCTGCGTTTTGTTTGAGCGCCAACACGCCGCCTCTCGCCTGGACGACATTTTGGAGGCTTTCTTTTCCTTTCCGGGCGACAGCGGGTTTCCCTCTATCCGGATGAAAGGATCCTTACGCTATTTTGGTTCCTGCGACGTGGCCAACGGGATTATAACTTCAGCCCGCAAAAGCCAAGATATACATCTTTCTTTTATTTTCGCCTGGAACTTGAAGTAAAGGAATGCTGCTTTCCAAGCTCAACTCCCTGGCCCATATTTCCACCGACATGCCGGCGAAGCTGCAAGTTCACCCAGGTTAGACGCCCTTCTTTCTTTTTGCGTCGTCACGGAGGACAATAATTGGGCGCAGTAATGGCAGCCCGCTCTCATGGGCGCCACTTTGATTTCAACAGCACCCAAATCGTTGTTAGCTTTTGTCTATTCTAACGTCAAGGCGTTTGTGCAGCTTTCGGTGGTGTTTTTGTGGCTTCTTGTAAGCGTGACTATAAAATAATGCGTGTGTCTGTGTGCGTGCGCAGCCAAGGAGCCTTTCGAGAAGCTCTACCAGGTCGGGGCGGTGTTGGGCAGCGGCGGCTTCGGCACCGTGTATTCCGGCACAAGGACATCCGACGGCGCACCGGTTAGTCTTCAAATTCCTATCAGTATCATCGCGGCGCTATGTTTTTCGGCTTTTGTTTTTACGTTGTCTCTGCTCGGCACAGGTGGCTGTCAAACATGTCGCCAAGGACCGGATCTCCGAGTGGGGGGAGCTGGTGAGTGATGCCTTCGATTAACATACCGCCTTCATTGAGCCACGATTATTATTTTTTGGGCAATATGAATTCACGTGCCTCCTCCTCCTTCCCAGCCCAACGGCTGCCGGGTCCCCATGGAGATCGTGCTGTTAAAGAAAGTCGGGACGGGCTTCAGGGGCGTCATCAAGATGCTGGACTGGTTCGAGCGAGCGGACAGCTTCATTATCGTCATGGAGAGGCCCGAAAACGTCAAGGATTTGTTCGACTTCATCACGGAGAAGGGCGCGCTGTCGGAGGAGCTGGCACGCAGCTTTTTCCGCCAGGTGCTCGAGGCCGTGCGTCATTGTCACAGCTGCGGCGTGGTGCACCGGGACGTCAAGGACGAGAACATCCTCATCGACCTCCGGACCGGAGAGATCAAGCTCATCGACTTCGGCTCCGGAGCCCTTCTGAAGGACACCATTTACACAGACTTTGACGGTGAGCCTTCATGAACAACATTTGCGTTTTTTTTGTTTTTGTGCTATTCTCATTCAGGTTTCTCATCGTGGTTTCATTCGATTCTTTTTATATATATATATATATATATATATATATATATATATATATATATATATATATATATATAAAACCGCTAAATGAATGGTTTTTTTTTTTTTTTTTTTTTTTTTCGTTGAATCAGCAGCGTCCTCATGCAAACCCAGAAATCATTCTGGCACTTTGGCGCCCCCCCGCTGGTCGAATGGGGTATTGTTACAACTCAAAGTTTGTAAACAAAGTCACATGGCTGCTCCCCCGCCCACATGAACTCACTCATCTCTCTCACGCTCACTGGCACCTGAGCCCAGATAACACATGCACACAGGATTAACCTGATGCTGCACACTTTTTCTTTTTCGACAGCATTTTATGAGCTAATTATTAGCATTTCAAGGGGGTGGACAATTTCCAGAAAGTTACCACTTAATTTCAATGAGAAGTTCACATGGGGAATTTTGAAAATATTCCTACTTGGGAATGCCCATGGATATTAATACAATTAACTGGGACTTGAGGGTTATTTTACTCAAATATAAGTGTATAAAAATGTTTTTTTTCCTCATATGTAGACATCCATGAAAAATATGTAGCATTACCTCAACACATACAGTTTCCTAATTGATGCATTTTTTTTTTCACTTGAGTGGCAGCGTAGATCACAAGCAACACAAAGCAAAACAAATAATAATAATAAAATCAACCAAGTGATGTGTTTTTCCAAACTGTTTTTAAGATGCCTGTTAAGAGGAAACCTTCAATAAACCTGGTTTATTTCCATCAATGACCATGGAAAATGTCCAAACCTACTGGTTAACAGTAGGTATAATTCCTGTTCTGGTTCTCATACTTTTTAAAGGCACAAGAGTTTACAGCCCACCAGAATGGATCAAATACCATCGCTATCAGGGGCGCTCGGCCACAGTGTGGTCGCTGGGTGTGTTGCTATACGACATGGTGTGTGGAGACATCCCTTTTGAACATGACGAGGAGATTCTCCGAGGGCAGGTCCTTTTCAGGCGAAGAATCTCCACCGGTAAGATGCACGTACACAGGGATGACCGCTCTCGTTGTTCCTCACGCGTCACAATAATGTGACTACTAACCCAACGGTCGCCCTCCCACCTGCAGAGTGCCAGCAGCTGATCAAGTGGTGCCTGTCTTTACGGCAGGCCGATCGGCCGTCCTTTGAGGACATCGTCAACCACTCGTGGATGCAGAACACGTCCTCTTCGGCGCTCCCGACCGCGCCGCAAACAGACAAGTCGAGCACAGAGATCAAGTTGCACAGCATCAGCCATGAGCCCTCGGCCTTCACGCCAAGCTCCGTGGCCGTGGCACTGTGATGGTGGAGACAAGCACCGTGTTCAGAACCTCGCCATCCTCGTGCCTCACTAGATCTACTCCCTGTGACCACATCAGACCACCATCTATCTCCACTTAACTTTGATGCGTGATTTTTTTTGCCTGTAGAAGGTCGTGCTCTGCTCTTGCAGAACAGCACATGATGCCAGGAGAGTGCGAGTTATGTAACAACTCGGCGACAGATTTGTTTTTAAAAGTGCCTTATGAGACTGCTTGTGGGTTTGGGGGGGATCCTGGAAATACTTGAATTTAGGAATGCAAAAAAAAAAAAAGGCTAATGTTCTTGATAGTCTTTCAGTTCTTACTACGCTCAAGGCTTTATCTTAACATTTTTTTCCACTCATGGGCCTAGATCAGTGAAGCCTATGCCATTACGTTACAACCACTACTAGCACTACTACAACTACTCAATCCAATCTCATTAGCAACCAGACAAACCTCACGGCTCTGGCAGCATCCTGTGCAACACTGGACTTACCTCACCTGCTTCTTCTTTACCACAGCGTCTGCCTTTCTCCATTGACACTTCCTTCTTTCTTTCCTTCATGCGTCACATCCACACCCTAAACCACACCTCATTGCAAAGTCAACCATACTAAAATGCACCATCCTCTGCTCTCCTTGACATTCTGAAAAGAATATGTCCAAACAGTGCCTCACACAGGTCTTAAACAAACATTGGGTGGGAGGCATGACTTGTATAGTATGGTATTTATTTTTTTCTGTGATGAGCTTCTTGGCTAGATTTTTATTTATTTTATTTATGAGAAGAATTTCGGCTGTTCATATATTTCATTCCACAGTCACTGAAGGGCCCGCCATTTATTTAAGAGACAAAGACAAGATTATTTTTTGACCATATTTATTATGGCTTGAGTTTTTGTTTTTGTTTTTATAAAAACAGGTGTGTATGTGTGTGTGCATGTCTGTGTATGTCCTGTAAATAACTTGTTAATAGTTCTCAAAGCACTTCCATTTTAGTGTATTTGAACACTGCACGTCTACTGATGGTAACTGTTGGATGCAGTGTTTGTGTGTGTGAGAGCGAGAAACCTCATTTGAATGCAGCGTTGATTGTTCTTTTTGTTCAACCATTCAGATTAGAATTGTAAATTATGTTAGAAATTATTTTTTTATACAAGTCAATAAATATTTTTGTTACAATGCTGGCACTTGGGTCTCGTCTATGACTTCAACACACACTTTGTTGGACAGATAGCGGTATAGTATTAACATTTTTACTGATAATTGGGTTATTTTACAGGTGGGCTTGCCTTATATACGTTTTAGATGGTATCACGTTATAATGACTGCACTATGGGAAATGTAACAAACTAAATGGATGGAGATAGCTTAAACCTGCCAAATATAGACTGTAACTAATTCATAATTGTTTACAGGATTCATATTTATTCTTTGAAAAACACAACATTCATTCAACAGTACTGTATAAGTAATAGTAAGGTAAGTATTTGGGCATTGTACTTTTAACAAGTAAAGGATATAATCACATCTTTCACCACATTGCACTACTTAGGAGGTGTGAAGTAATCAAATGGGATGGTGGGTGTGTGTCCCCATGGGTTTCATCCCACTAACAAGCTCAAGATGCTCTTGTTAATCTAGACACCAGCGGGCTATGTAGCTGCTCACCTGAACAGACAAGGACTGCACATTTAATCAGTCGGCATGCACCCATGGGACTCCTCCAAACGACACGGCCGAGACCCCCAGCCCCTTGTAGCGAGACAAAGATTTACTCAACAGGAAATTACATAGAGGTTGACAAGACTGCTGTTCCTAATGCAATGTGTGCTGCATGGGAATTAAAAGCCAAAATGACCGAGCAGATGTTTTTTTTAACCAATTTGAATGACACTTTCATCATGAGGCGGATGTGCTAGATCTAGTTCTATGAGGACATTTAGTCATTGTAGTCGTTATTTTTAGAATATATTTATGTATGGGTGGTGGTGGTGGCATGGTACAGTTTTCCTGTGTTCATGTTCTCCCCCTTCTTGTGTGGGATTTCGGGAAAACTCTCAGTGACTACATAAGTATTTGAATCAGTTATTGTGCTGTGAGCCAAAGTCATGTCATTAGCCTCTATATTGATCAGTTATTTATTAAATGCGTTTCAATGTATCTTGAAGGGAAATAAAGTAAATTTACAGTTGTGTAGTAATGTCAATCGAAAAAAGACCCACTTCAGCATTTGAGTCACAACAGAGTGAAAGACCAATTTGCCGCCCTTAAAAACAGGTGCCATTCATTGATGCTTCCACCCACCAAGTAGCTGGTGATTGCAGCTGTTCATTTGATATTGATTACAATGTTAACTCCTCGAAGGCAAATAATTCTCTATCATTTTTTGTTAATTGAGACATCACACCTTTTTCTATAGTGTTGCATACACTAACAATGTGTACCTATTTTTTTCTTTTTTTGTGTGTGGTTAATGCTGTAAACATACTTCCTGTGTTTGTGTACTGTGTTCAAAACAGACTGAAATAACACTCCAAATCTAATGGTGACTTTACATTTATACCCACTGTTGCATCGTTTTAAAATTTGTCAAAAAAACATTCAAAAGCAATTTGTCGCTCTTTGTTAGCTCTTTGTGTCACTTGGTTTGCTGCGGACTCAACATGCATGTTTTTGGAAGCACTCGGAGACAACCAACACATGCATGGGAAGAAAATGCCAACTCCACACGGGAAGGCAGAAACATACATTTGAACTCTCAACCTCCTGCTAACCGCTATTCCACTGCGTTTCAATTAAGAACAAACTGATTTTAATCATTTTTAAGTCTTATTTTGGAAACAACTACACTCAGGAAGACTGTAGACCTAAGCAAAGACAGAAAATAATCATCTTTTTGTTGCAGCTTCTTCCACTGCCGTTTGGTAGCCGCATAAGCTGCAATTGTAACACAGTTGCGAATGATTCTGCGAATGTTTCCACGGTTCATTTCCTCTCTCATTCGCAGAAACCGTCCCCCACATCACACATGCATGCCTGTAAACTGGTGGAGGTGTGTCAGCTTATCACAACACACTTAGCAAACACCTTCAAAGGACAAGGCAGTTCAGAGATGAGTCAACGCAGAACAGGACAAAAAAAAAAAGGCGCTTTGATTATAATGACAAATAATGTGGTGTCGGACGTTATCTTATTACAGTGTGCAGTATCTTCCACCTTCATGCATTTTTAATCAGCGAGAGAGTGGTTGTCCACCAGCTGATCATGTCAGGCCTCTTTCCGTAAGTCATGCAGTAAGTGCTCGTTCCTGAGTTGCATAATCAGCCGCTCACTCGTGTGTCCTGACTGTTACATTGGGTAATGTGGACGGAAACATCTCTCATCACGCCGAAACTCTTATCGCTCCATCTCTCCCCTCCCCAGCTACCATTCCTTGAAAGATGGGAAATCACGCATGCCCCTGGGTCAATGTGTGACTTATGTAGGGAAACATCTATATTTATCGCTAAGAAAACTGAGCATTATTGTTGGTTTTTTTCTCATGGCAGATTTTTTTTTTTTTTAATGTAGTCCTTGGATAAGCAGGGATGGTTAAAGTACTTCGGCCTACTGAGCCTTTACATCAGTGTAGTGGAAAATTGTATCGTCTAACTTATTTCATTGTGCTCCTGTATGTTCAATAGTGTATTGCAACACTAATTAGAATTTTCAAGAGCGACTCCAGTTCGTCTGATCAAAAAGAATAGCAAAAGTTGGAGGTGCGAAACCGACTGTATGCATTCCCCCTTCACGTCCCCGCTTGAATCGTATTACGCAGTTTTCTGTCTGACCAGTTTTGTGTATCTTCCTGCTTTATATGCGTTGGGCGGAAGAATTTAGGAAGGTATAAAAATCAATGTTTGAACACCCCCTTGAATGAATGAATGTCTCCATTCGTAATTGTCTGACCTCTTTTCAAAGATAATATCTTGTGTTAAATATTCTCTATCTGAACAAGTAATTTTAAGAGGAAGAGCAAGAGTCCTGTAATAATATTTTGATGTGTTACATTCATTGAACAATTATGTTATGTTGTGGGTCAAATATCATAAAACACATTTTTTTTTTAAATGAAAAAACTTCTTTTTAGGATGGCTTGTTTTCATTTCTATTTATCATATATTTGTATAATTATTTTTGATTTCACATATGAAATATATGGATCTGGCAGTGACACAAGGGATTCAAAGGAGGGCAGAAATATACATTTTATACACTTTCTTTTCTTTTTTGTCTGACTATTCACCAAATCAACTATTTGAAAATAAAACAACTTTTGATCACACAGTAGGTCCCATTAATCCATGAACATTTTTGGTTGCGTCATGGAAATAAACATAAGGAGAGTTAATTTACTTTTAGACTGTAATTTGAAAAAAATCAGCCACAGTGCAAGTTTAGATTTGATCTTCAAATAGAAAACACCATAATTGTTTTACAGCCAGCGGATTTAGTGAGGATTCTAAATTTGAATGGTGAAAATATCTGTTTAAGCAAGAAAAATCAAATCAGTCAAAATAGGAAGACGTTAGTAGAGTACAACAACTCTGCCCTGTTTTGTTTTGTTGCTGTTTTCCAGTAAATGTTGAGTTTTACTTCATGCTTGCAAAGATCAGATGACAAATTCAGAGTAAAATAGAAAAGAGCAGTGAGAGATTTAAATCAAAGGCAACAAGGCATTTGCTCATCAATGGATGAGCCCGTGATGCTCTTATTCATCACCTCATTAAGTAGGAATGTGTAAACATCCCCTGCCCGCTTCATCTACATGAGAAGATAGCCGGCAGTCATCTTCCTCCACTTGTATTCACATGAATGTCACCCCGCATGTGGAATTTGTTTTCACATGCGAGCAATGAGTGACTCAGGCACAGAGATTTGGCTCTCTGACCCGCCTCGGCAATCCGACGCCGGGTCCCACGGGCCAAGGCCTTCCCTGCAACCTCCATGTTTGACATGTCTGGGCAAGGAAGATTCGAGGAGGTCTATGAGGTGAATGTGGTTGGCACATGCATGAAGGTTTGGTAAAACAAAGTGATGCTGTTTCAGTCCGTGGAGTATTCCCACACAGTTCACTCAGTGAAGTTTTCCCAGAAAAACAGACAGAAACTCCTATATGACGACACGCGAACCGTAGGTTGCATATTGGTAATTTCCAATTCAGCACCACACTTTCTTTATTTATATCAATTACATATATAATATGTCATTTTTTTGTCTGACTTTTGTTGGTAAATTTGCAAATTGCATTTATGGTAGACATATATTAGGGTATTAGAGCCGCATAAAAGAAAAACAAATACAATACGATTATGGAAAAAGTCAAGAGGAAAATCTGGACATTTTATGACAATAAAGTTGTTATATTTTGAGAAAATAAATTTTTTGACAATAACATTTTTTCTAAAAAGAATTGTGACTTTTTTCATATAGTTCTCCATCTTTATCCTTGTAACAAATGTTTTCCTAAATCTTTTTGTTTTTTGTCCCATGGTAACGCACTGTTTATGTAATTCAATGTGAAATCGGATATTGGACAATTTTTTATGAAGGCATTCTTTCTCTAGACTAGACTTACTCTATGTAGGCGATGGACACATTGACACCTTTGAGTGCGAACACAATTTGCTTGACATTCTCTAATTTAAGACATAGAATGTGATTTAATTAACGAGTTCCAGTGTCAACATTTTTAATTACCATGCAAGTGTAAACGGAATTCAACTGCTACTAAAAGTAAACCATAAATACAATAAAATGTGCAGTGGAATGTGCAAAGTAATCCTTGCATCCTGGCAGGTATATCTCTTCACAAGACAGATGAAACAGCTGACTTTGATGCCAAGACAGATGCTAGTCATCATCACACATTCCTTGTTAACCATCACTGCCACACTGCTATCTGATTGTAGCTTGTAATTCCTTTTTTATGTATTTATTTATTACTTATTTTACTTTATTTTTTTTTAGGGGGGGGGGGGGTATTATTTGTTCAACAAAAAATGTTTGGATCGAATTGATCTCATTTTGATCCTGCTGACTTTCGCAGGGTCACCAGACTGATAATGTCCACAAGACAAAGGAGGGTGTGAAGCCAAAGCAAAAATTTGAAGTACTTAAGGTTGAACTTCTCTTTTAATATTTGCCTTGGTTAAAACATGAGCACTGAGCAGCTTTCCCAGGCCTGGCAGGCTTCTGTGGGAGTCCAGGAAGTGAGTGCACTAGCTCAGTGTGTCTCTGTGTTTGTCTCCAGGATGCCTGTTGTGTTTCCAAGGGAGTGCGTTGTCTGAGCCAGGGGTGACCCTGACTCTCTCTTTGGCCAGTTCCCTGAGCAGCTGATAGGCTGCACGATGGGGAGGCAGCACTTTGCTGAAAGTGAAAGGTTATGAGAATGAGAGTTTAAGAAAAAACAGGTTGAATAAATTGGGAAATAATCCTCGAAAAAAAGGTTCTGTTGGGCATTCATGAGGTGTTGGTTACCTTTATTTCTCTGTGTGCTGTCACTTCAAATGTTGGTAATTGTGGAACAGGCTGTAATAAAATCGTTTGTCTGTATATACCTAGCATTCAAATCACTAGCTGTTTAAAGGTCAGATGACAAAGAAGTTATGGGGTCAGTTAAAATGTATAGTGTTTATATTGTTTATGTTTGAGCTGTTCAGACAGTGATGAAGACAAGCAGCCAAGTAGCACCTGTACAACAGAAAAAGAGAGTGGCCACTGCTCGATGTGACGGCATGTCAAAAGCATGTCTTTTTATACAGTCACGGCATGAAATATTGGCACCCTAGGGGTGTCAATATTTTTTAGCACGACTCAACTTATTATATATTCATATATGTTTCAGTGACATGGCACAAGCTTTTACATAGTAAGCAGTATTCCTATATATTGTGTGCCCCTCGCTCGAGTTGCGTTATAACACACCGCACAGAAAGTCTTTGCCGTGTCTGTTGGCTTGTCATATAAGCAAAAGTACAGACGACAGTACTGAAAAGTACTGGGTGGGTCTTTTTTCCCGACTCCCCAGTGCATAGTAACTACAATAGAGTCGTAGGTATATACAAGGAAATCCTCACCTCTTGTCTGCGCTGCTTCGCCGCGGCACCGTGGCACCGTGCCGGCTGCGAGATTTAGTTCTCTTGCTGGCGGGTTGAGGTCCCGATGGCCGTAGGAAAAATAGTTGGCACCGCAGCTGATGTCAGCCTCTACCTCTGTATCCAGTGCTTTCTGGTAAGCCTTTCTCAAAACATGCCGGTTCGAAGTGATCAGCACAGTTTGGAATGCTTGCTAGGCACCCATAACTGACCCCGTTTCTTCCCCTGTCGAGTGACTTTCCCTATCCACTGGTCACGTATTCCTTTTTCACTTGGAAACCCCCCAAAAAACTGTTGCCACTGCCTGAACCATTTATACAACCAAATGCCACACAATAAACCATCGTGACATCGTTAAATCATACAAGGATGGGAACAACAGCATGGAACAATAGCACACAACTCCGAATGAACAGGCTGTTTGGCTCGTGTGACGTCACAGCGCCGGAAAGAGACGAAGACCGGTAGATGCTGGATGCAAAAAGCAGAAGGCACATTCTCCATCATATTTATCGATTTAACTGCTGTGTATCTGCTAAATAATCTCTTCAAAATGGCAGATGTGGTTGGTAAAGGGGTTCTAGAGTTATCAAGAAATGGTTTTAAATCTTTGACCTCTGACCTTTAAGAAAAAAGTGGTCTGATAAGCACAGACAAAAACATACGAGTACAAATCTAACTACCTCCAGCGTATGACCTACAATACATGGATACAAGTTTGACAATACCTTAAAGCTAGAAGATCTGCAAAAAAAGCAAGCAAACAAACAAATCAATAAACATCCACCCATTCATCCATTTTCAACACCGCTTATCCTAGTTAGGGTCACGGGGCACTGGAGCCTACCCCAGCTGACTTCAGGCGAAAGGCGGACAACATCCTGAACTGGTCGCCAGTCAGTCGCAGGGCACATATATTCACACCGTCACTGAGTGGGAACTGAACCCACGCTGCCCGCACCAAATTCAGGCGAGTGTACCACTACACCATCAGTGACTAATAAATGAATAAATAAATGAATTAATTAAAGTGACTATAATAAAGTCCTGAAAAACTTGATCTTAGAATAGAATCATTTCTACAACTTTGAATATGATCGGACGGAATCAACAGCGCATCTGCTGGTTGCAGTCAAGCATTGCACTGCATTTTCTCTCAATTGCTTGACGACACGATAAATCAACAATTTATTTCACACAATGGACACAATCACAAAATGATTAATTGTTCAATTAAAAGGTTGTTATGCCCATCCCTAGTCCTTGGGCATTTTGAACTACTAATCATACAGTCTCTGCTGGCCTAAACAATATTAGAAGCACTGACCTTCAGTGGGTATAAAATGAATAGGATGTTCTAAGTAGGCTTTTGCTGGCATTCTTTTATTTGCTTTTTAGCAGAAGCCTGAAGGTGTTGTGCTGACACGAGCTGTTATTTCGAACTGTTCCTCATTCCACCTCGTCTAAGGCCCCAGTTCCAGCACAAGGAAAACAGCCCCAAAGCTCTTTTGGTGATGAGCAGTGTTGTGTTTGTTCAAAAAATACCTTTTGGAATTATGACCAAGAAGGTCAACCTTGGTTTCATTGGACCATAACAAAATTTCCCAAACACATATAGGAAAATGTGTTATGGCCCCCCTCCAGGAAAACATAAATATCGTCACCCTCCATTTTACCAGATGTGACAACTGACTATGAAATGATATTAAAATGCATAATTTCTGTAAAAAAAAAAAACATCTTGACAGCGTGATGTAATTAGTGTGATGCCTTAGAAATGGAGACATGCTTGGCAGTTGCTCTCGATTAAACAAGCATTACCAGATGTCCTTAGATGCCTTTTGTTTGGAAATTGTCCAAAAGCGAAAAACAAACTGGAGTTGGCCCTATATTTGTATTAGCATCGCTTTTGAATTATGAAAATATTTTGATGGTAAAATATTTGACTGGCTAATTAATGACTTTGAGATGAGCTTAATACTCTTGCTACAACTAAAAATTTACATTTTTGTTTAGTGGAATCACATCCATATGATCATCATCATGAGAATGAAAATTAATAATAATATTCCTTAATGTGCCCTAGGGGAAATAGTATAACGTTTTGATAAATTTAGAAAAAAATCTTTGAAATCATTTAGCTAGAAATGCTCAAAGAAAGTGCCAAAAAAGTAAGTAGGGTAGTGATGGTATTGAAATGATAAATAGCTATTTTCATTCCTTTTTTATTTTAAAGTAATAAGACGTATTACAGTTTTTTGCCACTGTCGTGTGATATTTCCGACTTAAAGAGACCTATTCAATGAATAAAAAGCCACTCAAAAGCTTGAAAACCAAGCTATGAATCATTTGTGCTTAACTGCATGAACATTACGAGCTCTTCCTCCAATGACAGCATGGAAGACTTTATAACAACAGCCAAATGAATTAAGTGTTGCACAGTTTCTGTTAATGTTTGGTTCCTGCCCTTCTGGCAAGTTTTGCGGTGAATAGAAAACAACAACGTGGACAAGCAGGCTTGCAACCAAGTCAACCAGGTTGACCTGTTTCGGGTTACTTGTCCACTTGGAAGAATCTGGGTGGCACTATTGAGTTTCACCTCAAATATTTATGCCACAGGTCACTGAGCCCAGAACCAGATGATACAAGAAATAGCCTGCCATGGCTCAAAGTGGAGCATAAACAATGTTATTCGCCTAGGGGGTTCTTCATGTTTTGTTTTTTTTCCCACAAAAAGCAACAGTAAACATGCACTCATGATAAGAATAAGTAGGACGTCATCACTGGTGGAATTAAGGAGAGAGCAACAGGGAGTAAAACTGGTGATAAATCATGCGGGCATTCAAGGAGATGCCGGTGGAGTACAACATTCCAGTTGGGTGACTCAACAGTGCCTGACACGTGGTCCTTGCGTCCGCCATGTCCTTTAAGGGAAAAGGTCAGCATCCCCTCCTTCACTGTGAGGGTGAAGAACTCAACTCGCAGTTAGTGCTGAGTGAAGCGTGAGGGTCTTTGTTGTGTTATGAAGAACACACACACACACACACACACACACACACACACACACACACACACCCTTTGCACACAAATAGCAAGAAACGTGTGTGTCATTGAGCTGCGAGTCATGTGTTTGCTGCTCTTTATGCTCTGCTGTTTATTCATGTTTGCACTTAAAAAAAACACTTTTGTACTGTTAAATAAACTGTCATTTGGGGCAGCGGTTGGCAGTGCCCCATCAGATTCAGCAGGTGGTGCTGTTTTTTTCTTTCTAATATTCATCCACCCATCATCACCAAGCACTGATACCAATACTGCACTGAGGTATTCTGACATAAAATATAGCACAGTACCATTTTTTTTTTCATACCAGTAGTTCTTTTTAAAAAAACTCAATTTGTATGGTGTCTGAGTCACTGATGGTGTAGTGGTACACTCGCCTGACTTTGGTGCGGGCAGCGTGGGTTCAGTTCCCACTCAGTGACGGTGTGAATATATGTGCCCTGCGACTGACTGGCGAACAGTTCAGGGTGTAGTCCGCCTTTCGCCCGAAGTTAGCTGGTGTAGGCTCCAGCGCCCCGCGACCCTAACCAGGATAAGCGGTGTTGAAAATGGATGGCTGGGTGGATGGATGGTGTCTTAAAGGCCAGTATGCAAAAAGCTGACAGTCAGCCAACGACTGCCTGTCTTCCGACAAGTTGTGGGTGCGCCACTGTGTGGGAGCCGGGAGAATGAAATGGCTTCAAACTGGCGACAGGCTCCTGTAGACAAGTTAGCACGCATTAGCGTTAGCTACCAGGACGTAACCTCAGAGTCTGCAACTCACGAGGCTATGTGAGCAAAGTCAGTGTTATATGCGGTGGATTCTCCTGTGCTATTAGGGAAACTCTGCATTTGATGCAAATGAGAGTTACTCTTACCAGCAGGAGATCGATAGCATGCGACGACTTAGCGTGGGTGCGCGTCGCACAGAAGCCCAGTTTGGAGCGCTCCAAACCGGAATACAGGCTACACTTGTCGTTGGAGATCACTCCGGAAATCGGGGAGTTCGAGAAGAATAACAATCCACCCAAATACAAAAGGAAAACCACTTACTATCCAAGTGGAGCAAAAAGGTCCACTTTTTGAGTGTTAGAAATAATAATAATGCCATGTGCAACTAAAGGTACACATATATGATAAGGCAAGCATTGATCTAATTAGTGAAAAAAAAAAAAAAAAAAAAAAGACTAATGCTAAGAATGGGCTAATTCCATTATTACTTATTTGTTCAAGTTTATCATAATGTTTTGAATTAATAATAATAGAAGTATATAAATATAGAGTACCGAGGTACTTTATGCAAGTATAGTATCGAAGTCAGAATTTTGCTATCGTGACACCACTAATTTATAGTGATTGCAGATTGCACTGGATCCTATCCCAGATGACTGAGAAAAAAGTTGTTTATACCCTGGACTGGTCACCAACCGATCGCAGGGCACATACTGTATAGACAATCAATTGTTGGGGCTGCTCAAGCAAATGGGCATGAGCGGCACAGTGCAATATTTTTAAATTGGCTTATGGGGCAGTTATATTTGCGCCCTATGAACTCCGCCTGGCAACGAGCGGCTGCGCAAAGGTGACGTGACCAGGAAAAGCAAAGGCTGTTTCCACATTTTCTCAGTAGTTACATTTTTATTTTACATGTACATTTAAAAGATGGATGTCTGCTGCTATTTGGCACATTGCCATTTGAGACAAGTCGGAAGAACGTGTTGTCCACCTGAGTGGTTGGTCCCCCACTATTTATTTCACATAAAAACACCACTGCATTGAGAAAGAGAACACAGTGTATCACTTTCCCTCCCGACAATGATGCCCTTATTGAATAATCCCTGTGTGGCGAACAAGACGGCGCTATGACATTTCCGTCCTTTGCAATAACCACAAATGTTTGCTTCGAAGCACGTGTGTGTAGTCATCCGTGAATGTGCGATTGCTCGTGATGAATGCGATTAAAGTGTTCTACCTTTGCACTTTGCCTCTCTTTCTAATCCCCTCTTCCTGTCTGCCTAAGCAAATGTTTGTCATACCCTTCCCACCCACGCACTTTCCCATTAAGCCCCTCCCCCATGGCCCCTCCTTCACACACACGCATGCTGGCTTCCAGTAAAGATGCTGCCTCAAACACTTCCCCATTCCTGAAAGACCAATAAAGAACTGTGATGTGGCAACATTTGAGCTTCTGCTTGCTTGTGCTGACAGGGTGCGGATATGTGTTAGGGGTGGGGGTGTGATGGGGATGGGGGGGGGCTAAAGGCGGCGGCGGGGGGGGGGGGGGGCAAGTGTGTGTTTGGAAATACAATGCAGGGCACCAATGTCGATAAATCTCAAACTCTGCTGCAGCACATTGTCATTATAGGAAGTGATGAATTAGATGGCTCATGTTTAACTTCCCTGTCAAATGGGCCTGTTTTTAATATGTACAGGAAAAAATTTTAGTTATTCACATAGTTGTCATGACATGTCAGGTTGTTTGTTCGGGAGTTTGGTAGTTACTCTGTCAGTCAGTTAACTAAATAGGAGGTTTAACAGTCATTTGAGTCAGTTATCTTGAGTTTTCACTTTTCAGTCAGTTTGCTTGTTTGTTTGTGAGTAGACTAATGACTGACTCAGTCAGCCAATTAGTTATCAAAATAGTGAGACAACAGTTATTGTCTGTTGTGTTTTCACATACAAAGTACTTAATTGCACAGGAAACAAACAGTCATGGTATTATTTAAAATTTAACAATCAAGCAGAAGCAATTCATTTTGTAGCGCTTGTCACATTTGCATGGCGAGTTGTTAGGAGGCAGGGTTCAAAGGATTGAATCATAAATGCCCCATAGGCCAAAGTAATAATTGTCATATACATTAAGAGTTTTGGCTACTGGGCTGGTGATTGAGAAACTAGGGGCTCATGGGTGACCTAACAGGAACATGAAGAGAGCCAGGACAGGAACTTAACCACAAAATAGTGCTTTGGGGGTTGTAGATGGTTTTTGATCATGTGATTGGTATTTGTCCGCCATCTTGGAGGTCGAGCTCGGGAGAATAAGCGAGGCTTGAAACTGGAAAATCAGTAGACTCGTGTTCATTTTCATTTGTTCGTTCTTTCTGTATAACCCTTATAAGTTAATTCCAGCTTTGTTGTTGAATTTCCAATATTCTTAGGATTGCTAAAATGAGATCTAAAAAGTTGAAAGAGAACAGAGAAACTTTGGATGCGTTGGCAAAGACGAGACACAATGATAAAGTGGCCATCATAAACAACTACGATCACAAATCACACGTCTCTCTCACCGTGTGCGAAGACGATGTCATGAGCTGTGCCCTGCAGTACCTCTGACGGCGCTCGGGTGGCACTTTGTGCCTCTCTTGCCCTCTCTCTCTCTCTCCCTCCTCTCGCTCTTCACAGTAATCACCTCCTTGGCCTCGCACCTGTCACCAATCAGCCTTCATTACCACCTGCATTAAAGCGTGCCAGATCCCGGAAATCCTCGCCAGGGTATTAGCATTTCTCCTGCGGTGCAATGGCTCTCAACTTGCACGTAAGATACGCCAGTCTGAGATTCCCTTCTGACCCCCATGTTCTTCCTTCTCCTCAGTGCTCCCTTCGTGTTCCCCGCCATCCTGACCTCCTCCGCCACGCCGCCAAGCCATCCACCTGCTCACGCCAACGCCTGCCGCACATTCCCCGCCTCGTCAACCTGCCAATACCCCCCAAGGATCCAGCCACATATCTGCTTCAATAAACCTTTCATGGCAGCCATGTTGAATGTGGGGCATTGACGTGGTGGCCATGTCATGATGATCTGTTGTCTATTGTGCATTGGCCGAGAGAGCGCGACATGACTCTGAGGAATACAAAACACAAGTCTTTGGAGTCTGTAGTATGCTGTTTTCTGGTACAGTAACACTTTTTTTTTTGTCAAGACTTTCGCCTTTGGCAACAGATTTGGAACTAAGAAGCACACTAATTCCTCGCGGCTCATGAAAGCGGCTCGCCTATGATGAGTACTGTACGTCAACAATGCCACAATGATGGGTGCAGCTGGTCTCCCAAAAAAAAGTGCTTCAATGTAAAGGACAATCGGCTATATCAGACAACCACCCGTCCCTATTAATCAGTTCCATGGAGGTTCCACAGTGTTTCGATAATGTTAAGCTTGCATTGAAAGTACTGTAATTTCTCATGTATAATGCAATTTTTTTCCTCAAACAATTGTCAAAAGTCAATAGTGTGCATCCTACATAGGTATAGGGGAAAATGGAAAAAAATCTCATTTTATAAATCTATGCGCCATCTAGACAGGACAAATCTGTACTATTTAATTCCAATATGCCACCGCCACCTAGAGGTTATGGAAAAAGGTGTAGCCTACACTTTCATTGCAATATTACAAGGGTATGTATGACTGCATATATGTACAGTTGTGCTCATAAGTTTACATACTCAGGCAGAATTTGTGAATTTTTTTTATATTTTTTTAAAATACAACTGATTACTTAACAACCATCATGAATTTCTTCATGGTTATGTTTTGTTTAATGATAATGCTTTTCTGAAATGGTTGACAGTTTAATTTGAATTCCATTAAAATAAAATTATATGTGTTTCACCTGGTCCTTCATGTTTTCTTTAAAGAATTGAATGCGTCTTACAAATTCTGCCTGGGTAATCAAACATATGAGGCCAATTGTGTGTTTTCTCATTTACAAAATTTCAAAATAAGAGTAAGTAAATAAAAAGGAAGTATTATGTGTTCAAATAAAGTGCTTAACTTCATAATAATTATTTGAAAAAAATTAAAAATACAGATAATACTTCATATTTTGAGCATATGGGTAGAAGCAAAATCATGCATTGTAAAAATGCATTATAAAATATTTGAGATCAACTTTAGTGGTACGTATTATACATGGTGCGCATTAATCACGAGAAATTACGGTATATATTGTAACTTATCTGTGCATTTACGCTGCATTCATAATAGCAGTTATCCAAAACTTAGCAGATTTTTATCCATATTTGAAAGAGGCCCCATTTCAATGTCATGTGAGGTTTTTTCCTCTAAGCTGTAGTGATTCATACTTGAGTTTGGGGGACATGTTGAATGCCGTTCAAAAACATGATTAATTTCTCAGGAAAAAAAACAGATAATAAACAGAAATGAGGGATCTAAAGGTCTATCCATCCAATTTGAGATTTTTCTCAAATAATATTGTTACAAACACTAATATTTGTTATTTAATAATATGTCAAAGAAAACTATAGAACATATATGTGTGAAGAACATGCGAGAAAGAAAGGAAAGTAGAACAAAATCATCATCTGGACCACCATTTAAAGTGCCTCTGATTAACTCCGAATAAACTAAGGTGGGAGCTTATGTATGATTCTCCCAAGGACTCAAATATCAAAACACTTTGGGCGGAATTTATGACAGAGAGGGTATTTTTTCAATTTATTTCAATATTGTTGAATGAAAAAAATAAAAGGGCTGCAGCAAAAAGGGCACTTTTTTCATCCAGGGCAAAAAAGGCAGGTGCTTTAGCACCACTTGAGCTCTATGTGTGCACGTGCTTGATGCTATGGCTCAATTGGCTCAAAAGAGATTTTCCTCCACACTTAAGAGGGAGTCCAATAATTCTGCATTTTACAGGATAAAGGGCAATACGGTAGAGGTTTTGACGTCTGTATGTGTATGTCACAACAATGTCCTCTGACATTGACATCATCATTTAGAGGGGGGAAAATTACGACGGAATACCACAAACGAGGAAGCTGTTTTGTTCAAACAGCCACAAACATATGCTTATGTTATGGTTGTTAACAAGATGGAGTGGAGGTGAAAAAGAAAGAGGCACTCGGTGTCATGCAAAAGCATTTGCCTAACATCAACTCAACACACACACATACAGGTGCTTAAAACTTGATGACGTCTTTGCTTCATACCTGAGGAAGCAGTCAAAAAGAAGAGCAGGGCGACTCTGACCCACTTCCATACTTTGGCGGCTTACATCTTACCTCTCTTCCCCTGTGTCGCTGTGACATACACACACATACACACACACACACACACACACACACACACTTGACTCACACTTAAGGGGGAGAGGTCACTGGCTAACTGGGCCAGAGCACTTGTGTAACAGGCTTATTACAACACAATTGTTGAATGTGAGGCAGGCTTGGAGCTGTGGATTGGGAATTAAAGGGAGATTTAAAAAAAAACATAGCAGGGAGATGACGGCTCTACCACTGACCTGTCAACAGCCATTTGTAAGATTCCACCCCTTGTCCTTTACTTGGCCAAAAACTGTCATCATTTTGCAGGCAATTAAATGGGACATGAGATGCAGGCTGGGAGCTCATATTAAGCACAGCGGTTGAGCTTCACAACTGTCATGTGACACACTATAAAGTAATCCATTCCGGGATGCTGGTTGACTTCCAAGTTGCTCTCATTCCAACACTAATTTTCTCATAAAGGAAATAATCTACTGTGAAATGTGTCACCATCATTAAACCTTTACTAACCTAACCACACCATTTTAAGACACATTTGACCTTTTCTAACTGTCTTACAAGAGAAGAGGTATGAAGAGGTGTTAACCTGTATACATCAAAACTAAACTAAAGCTACTCATCCTTGGAAGACGCCTGTCACCTGCAGTGGATCCTTGGTACTAAGTGATTCAATTAAATTGTACTGAAAATAAGTTCAATAAAAATTGTACCTAACTAAATACAAAAATTTCAAAATGCAAATGTATTGTACTTAAAATTTAAGAGGGAGCCCGCACCATACCGCACTTTGAGAACCACTGCTCTACGTTGTTGTTTTATATATAATTGTAGCACACCAGACTGATGCATGTAAAGGTCCCGTGTTTTGGCTACTTAGTCCTCCATAGAGTGACTCTCTAACATGGACTAAAAGTGGCAGTTTCATTAAAAAAAACAAAAAAAAACCACCTTGATTTTGTCACACGAGTGTCCAGAAAAGGCCCACCTGACAGATACTTCTGTTTGACCCAGTTTTGTATCCACTTTGTTCATATTTGGCTAAGACCGCCCCCTTTCCTCTGATTGGTTGCCAAGACCCACTTGTGAGAGCACACGTTTGTTATGTTGACAGCGCTGGCTCGGTGCGGAAAGGGAAGGCGGGGATCTTCGCTCGTGACGTAGATAAGATCTAGAAATTCGAATGACCTGATTTCAGGCCTCTCAGCAGAAAAATGTCTGGAATGCCTGGACAATTTTAATTAATATTTCACTTTACTGAGGCACCACAGAGACAATATTATACCCCAAATACTATAAAAAGTTGGTTTGGCAGAATATGTCCCCTTTAAAGTGTAAAAATTAAAAAATAAAATAAAATAAATAATAATAAAAATAACCCCCCCCCCCCCAAGAAAAAATTAAAATAAAAATAAAAAATATATATATATTTTTTTTTTTTGTCCAACCCCACCTTTCACACCAAAGTTATGCCACTGGCTCACAATATCATTGATGTATTCCAAGATTTGATCTCAGATGATGACTTGAACTCCAAGTTTGACTGTTGAGGCTGGTTCAACTCCAATCAGCTCCACCTTTGGAGTGTGTAGAAAAAAAAGGATTGAGGCTAATTTGACAAGAGGCCAAATGCATAGCTGTAGCCTTGCACTGACCCGTACCCCTTGACAACAGCTTCAGGGTACAAAAATACAAAGTTTTTCTTTCATTCTGGAACAAAACAAAACAAATGGATGGCAGTTGGAGTGCGTTTCCTGTAGGACGTGATCTGGTGCTGACAGACTTCACCGGCAATGACCTTTGTTTCTGTTTGATGATCCCTTTATCCCCACACCCCCAAAACACACTGGAATTTGTTGCACTTGCAAGTCAACACTATTGAGGATCAAAATAACAGGAAGAGCCCAGGAGTGACAGTGGCTCTCCGGTAAGGAAAGAGCCACAGTTGGGATGGGGAAAAATATGTAATAACTCATACAACATAATAATGTTGACGTGTGTGCTTCATTGTAATGTCTTGGTAGCGTTCTAAACTTTCATTTACCTTCCTAGAGTTCAGACTACTCTACCTTGAGTGGTCACTTTACCACGGTGAAGTGGTTTGTGTGTCTGAATGATTCAAGGAGCTCAGTTTTAACCAGGTGTCAACAGTGGCGGAGCTAGACCTTTATCCTTGGGGTGGCCAGTGGGTGGCTAATGCTATTTCAGGGGGTCCACAGACTATGACAAGGAATTTGTTTCTCGACCAATGAATTGCAAGGCGGCACGGTGGACGACTGGTTAGAGCGTCTGCCTCACAGTTCTGAGGACCGGGGTTCAATCCCCGGCCCCGCCTGTGTGGAGTTTGCATGTTCTCCCCGTGCCTGCGTGGGTTTTCTCCGGGCTCTCCGGTTTCCTCCCACATCCCAAAAACATGCATGATAGGTTAATTGACGACTCTAAATTGCCCGTTGGTGTGACTGTGAGTGCGAATTGTTGTTTGTTTCTGTGCCCTGTGATTGGCTGGCAACCAGTTCAGGGTGTACCCCGCCTCCTGCCCGTTGATAGCTAGAATTGCAATCCGAGTCTCTAAATGTACATACTAAGCACACAGAAGATGAGGTTTATGCACAAAAAATAAAGTGAATTAACAATGTACACAGAAACACAACTGCAACAATTTTTCAATAATCACAGAGTAACCCACTCACAGAGTTATCGACTCACACACACACAATTAACCACTCACAGTTATTCACTCACACACACATATGAGCTATTCACTCACACTCTCTCTGCCCACCTTACTGTTGCCAGAGTTGCTTCTCTTTAAAAATAAGTTATATATCTTGTCGCCCTGTCTTTTCATTTCTCAACGGACCCTATGAAAAAAAAAAGGCCAGTTTTGTTACTCTTAGCATCATTTACAAATGCACAATATTATTAAATCCCCACTTCAAGCCTAAACAATGTCAGGGAAAATAATTACTGTAGAAGAAGGGTTTGGTGACAGAAAAAGGCAAAATCTCAACATTATTGTTTATTATTATGACAATTTGGAATTTGGGTACAGATTTTAGCAAAAATCACGGACGTTGACGAGCAGGATTTGCTTTCGCGGGCCACATAAAATTATGTGGTGGGCCGCATCTGGCCCCCGGGCCTTGAGTTTTACACCTATGCTCTAAAATCATTGGCGAAACACGTAAATATAAGCAGCAACCCAAATTAAATGTACACGTTAATGTGGAGTGACCGTTTTAAGCTGACACTGGTCATGTGTAGACGCCATGAGCTGTAACTTGTCCATGTGCCTGTGTTTGTGTGTGGCACACTGCATTCGCTGGGTGATAAGTTTTTGTTTTTACCGCCATGAGATGTAACTTAATGTTAACTTTAGTCTTATACCCGTGGCTGCTAGCAAAACGATTTGACTCATTAGGACAACACCGTAAAACTTACTTTAGGATGAGGTCGTAACATAGACTAGCTCTGGGGCAAATCCTCTTCCTCTGTTGTGATTCTTCTTCTTCTCCTAAATGTGGATTACAACGGCTTGTGATACATAGCGCAGACTACTGTACAGGAGGGATTTAGCAGTCAAAAGGCATCACAGATTTCGAAATGTAAATAGCTTCTTTCGACAAGATGTGCAGTACTGTGATATGTCAATCATCTGGGGGGGGGGGGGGGGGGGGGGGCGTGTGGGGGTCCAAGCAGATTTCAGGGGGGTCCATTGCTACCCCGGCCCCCCTCTGGCTCCGCCCCTGGGTGTCAACCAGGGCAAACATGCCATCAGTGAGGGACAAGACTAAGCAGGGGTTAGGACCGCATGACGATGACAAAAATGGATCAACCGCTGCTAAAACGCATTTTTTTCCGCAGGGTGTTAGGGCTCTCTTTTTTTTTTTTCGAGATAGGGTGAGAAGCTTGATCATCCGTGAGGGGCTCAAAGATGAACCTCTGCTCCTCAGCATGGAGAAGAGCCAAATGAGATGGCTCGGGCATCTGGTTAGGACGTTTCCGAGACGCCTCTAGGGTGAGGTGTACTGGGCACGTCCTACTGGAAGGAGGCTCCAGGGAACACCTAGGACATGCTAAAGAGACTACGTCTGGGGATTTCCCTGGAAAATCAATAATGGACAAAATGGGAAAGGGCGAAATGGCTAGGGAGAGGGAAGTTGGGGCTTCCCTGCTTACAGTCATGTCTAAAGACCCCAGATCAGCAGGACATGTACAGTTCAGTCTAGTAGGGGTTAGCACACGTGCCACACACTTCTGATGTTCTGGGTTCGATCTGGCTTCTTCCCTCTTGCAATCAACTTCTTAAACAGCTAACCTAAAATTCCATTGCAACATGCTGGCAATTTTTTGTCTTTTTGTCTTGAGTTTGTTGTCACATTTCTGTCGGGCCAATTATATATTACTCGTGCACTCACTGTAGTAGTCTCACCACGCTGCACTATTTGCATATCTGTTGTTGACCAATACTGGCCACTCATGCCAGAGTAGCATCTGCTCCATTTGCACACCGACTGAGGAGTATCTACAACATTTGCACAATCAACATTGTCCCACACTATCGTACTACTTGCTTGAAGTCTCGGCACCCTTTGCACAATGGTCATTGCACCGGACTGTTGTAATATTAATCATTCGAATTGTTCTAAGTGCATCTGCATCTTTTTTGCACAATTGTCAAAAAAAATAATAATGTACCGGCATTACCAGATAACTAGCAACCCTTTATTGCTTTTTGTCAATGTCTTTATGTTTCAAAAGTGTTCTCTGTCAATTGACTGTCTGTTGTCGTACTAGAGCGGCTCCAATTACCGGAGACAAATTCCTTGTGTGTTTTTTGGACATACTTGGCAAATAAAGATGATTCTGATGCTGATTGTCAACATGTGCCTTGTGATAGCCTGGCGACCAGTCCAGGGTGTACCCACCCTCTCACCCAACGTCTGCTGGGATAGGCTCCAGTACACCCGCCACGGTAGCAGTACAGAAAATGGATGAACAGGTTATTTTGCAATTTGGAAAACCAAACTGGAGCTACGTATGTGGTTTGTGTTTAGCTCGTGGAGTTGTACAAAATACCTTTGCCTTTACTGCCACCTGGTGTAAGATTTACAAAACTACATGTTGCATAATTTCAAAGTATGACACCAATTCAAAACATGTTCCACAAATCAACTACTGTACCCGCATGCTGTAATTGAGGTGGGGAACTTAAGAGAATGAAAATATTTTTTTCTGAGGTTTTGTTTTCTTTGTTTCTTTGTTTTGGTGGAAGGTTTTTATCAGTATGACACACTGATTGAACCCCGGTCCTCAGAACTGTGAGGCAGATGTTCTAAACAGTCGTCCACCGTGGCGCCTAAGTGGGAAAATAAAAACTCAAATTAAGATTAAAATTAGTAGCCATGAACTACTAGTGCATAGGTCACATAAAAAATAAGTGGCGTGGCAGATCTGACCCTGGGCCTGGAGCGTGTGCTTCAGATGCTCAATGAGCTCCAGTATTTGTAGATTTGCTGAGGTCATCCCAAAATTTCAGTTGAGGAATGCTTTTCTACAACGTTCGGGTTGAATTCCAAAAAGTACTATTTTTTAGGTGTATAGAAAAAAAACAAAAAACGATTGAGGCTAATGTGACTAATGTGACAAGAGTCTAAATGCATAGCCAGCCAAAGCCTTGCACTGACTCCAAACCCCACGACAACAGCATGAAGGTACAAAAACAAGTTTGTTTTTTCCCTTTTTGGGCTCTTGCAGCAGAAACAAATGGATGTCATTTGGAGTGTGTTGCCTGTGGGAGATGATCTGGTGCTGACAGATTTCACTGGCAATAACCTACCAGCCAGAAAGAGGGGAAAGAAGTTTAAAAAAAACTGTTTTGAAAGCTGCCAGTGCCAGGCATAAAAAGGCAGTTGACAAATACCACAGTTCAAGTAATCTAATCTAATCTAATCTAATCTAATCCAAAATAAAATAAACACAACAGATGTTTATTCATACATTTTATTTGTATTACACAAAATGTTTTGAATGTTCTGAAGCACGACACATACAAAGGTCCAATTTGTGCAGTGTATAAATCATTGTGAAGCACAATTCACCAAGTTTTGGCATACTAACAGAGAACGTGAGCTGTCTGAGATTGGATGTGTGGGTGACACGAGAGAGGGGGCTATTTTGAGCTTGTCTTTTACTCCCATTCATGTGAACGGCTAGTTGCTGCGACAACCATCGCTGGCGACAATGAATGCAAGCACACAGTTCGCCACAGTTACATAAAGAAATATACATAAATAAGGTAAAGTATTGTTGTAAAACACAACATACTGTATGTATACTTTATAGAGTGGATTTTTATGGCTCCGCAGCGGGTGAGACTTGGTCGAGTACAACCCAGAAATGGCGTGTTGCCGTTCTGCTGAGTTGAGTGGGCGGGTAACAGTCACAAAGTGGTCAGATGTAACATATGAATACATGGCTATAATTACCAAAATGACATCACACTGTAAGCAATTTCAAATCCTGTCAATTGCAAGTGGTTTTGGTGTTCGAAAGCTTTTGCATTCAAATGACAAACTGCCAAGGTCCCCGCCTTCGGCCACCGCCCACTGTGTATAGTGGGGATGGGGCGCTGCTGACCTCGACTCGAGACGTTGTGAGTCGGTGGGGAGAATACTTCGAAGACCTCCTCAATTCCACCGACACGCCTTCCCATGAGGAAGCAGAGTGTGGGTTCTCTGAGGCGGGCTCTCCTATCTCTGGGTCGTCCTGGCCATGGAACAGTGGACCAGCTCTACACCCTCGGCAGGATCCTCAAGGGTGCATGGGAGTTCGCCCAACCAGTCTACATGTGTTTTGTGGACTTGGAGAAGGCGTTCGACCGTGTCCCTCTGGGAGTCCTCTGGGAGTCCTGCTTCGGGAGTACGGGGTACCGAACCCCCTGATACGGGCTGTTCGGTCCCTGTACGACCGGAGTCAGAGTTTGGTCCGCATAGCCGGCAGTAAGTCGGACTCGTTCCCGGTGAGGGTTGGACTCCGCCAAGGCTGCCCTTTGTCACCGATTCTGTTCATAACTTTTATGGACAGAATTTCTAGGCGCAGCCGAGGCATAGAGGGGGTCCGGTTTGGTGGCCTCAGTATTGCATCTCTGCTTTTTGCAGATGATGTGGTTCTGTTGGCTTCATCAAGCCGTGACCTTCAACTCTCACTGGAGCAGTTCGCAGCCGAGTGTGAAGCGGCTGGGATGAGAATCAGCACCTCCAAATCTGAGACCATGGTCCTCAGTCGGAAAAGGGTGGCATGCGCTCTCCGGGTCGGGGATGAGATCCTTCCCCAAGTGGAGGAGTTCAAGTATCTTGGGGTCTTGTTCACGAGTGAGGGAAGAATGGAACGGGAGATCGACAGGCAGATCGGTGCAGCGTCTGCAGTGATGCAGACTTTGTATCGGTCCGTTGTGGTAAAGAAGGAGCTAAGCAGAAAGGCGAAGCTCTCAATTTACCGTTCGATCTACGTTCCTACCCTCACCTATGGTCATGAGCTGTGGGTCGTGACCAAAAGAACAAGATCCCGGATACCAGCGGCCGAAATGAGTTTCCTCCGCAGGGTGTCTGGGCTCTCCCTTAGAGATAGGGTGAGAAGCTCGGTCATCCGGGAGGATCTCAGAGACCTTTAAAGATTGGAAAGTGTTATGAAGGGCAGTAAACTTCAAAACCCAGATAAAGAGTCTTTAAACAATGTGGAAGAGGTTGGGCGCCAGATCATGAAATACTCTGTATTCCATGGATAGCAGGACACTGAAACTCATAGTTGTTGATGTAGCAAAACACCAAACAGCCAACAGGGATAGACAAACATGCTAAGGCAGAACTCGTAGTCAGAGGCAGAAGATATAGGGGATTCCTGGGCGAACAATGAAGCAGGAAGGTCAAGGGCAGACAGGGTCAGCAACAGAAAATCAATCTACAGAAAAGAGCTGTATCGTCTTTAAATGGTGACAATCCGGCAACAAGTGAATCATCAGCAGAGCCTTAAATAGGTGGGCGTGGCTGACTAGAAGAGCAGAAAACCCCTAAGAGAGCACACGGGTGACTAATGGCGAGGAACTATGAAAAGCCCAGGTACAGGTGCACCTTCTCAGAAGAGGAGCGCAGTGTCCAAGACTGCCACTCCTGCAAATACGCCACCGTCTGGATGTTCTGAACTCTTGGTCTTCAGAAGATAGCCCACACAATTGTTCATCACCATGTCTTTACCCTGCCTGCACAAAAAACAATGATGTGAGGATTATATAAGAAACATTTTGTTGTCCTTTTTTTTTTAACTCCTCAACCTGAGAGTAGCCATGTGAATGTGCCAAAAATGCAATTCTACGCATAATCAATAGTGACTGCTTACCTGACGTAGGCTCCAAAGAAGCCCAGTTCAGTTATACAATTACATATTTTGTGGGGCTTGCCTCTTCTCAGCAGGTAGTTCTGTGTAGGCACAGGCTGGATCTTATCCATCAGAATATAGGCCATTCTCTCGGCACTGTTCTTCACTTTGCCAAGAAGTTCACAGATATCTTGTCCGTAAATGTTGTTTCCTCGAAGTAAAGAAGAGTGATTATTTAATTTATTAATTTATTTATCCAGCTCAATCTTTCTGGACTAAGCAATGTGTGAAAAATAGTGGTAACCCTCACCCATAAAAATGTTGCCCTGGTAAATGTACAGGTTAAGCAGTGTGGAAAATTGCTAGATGTTTTGGTGAATGATTGCATGAATGGCTTTTCTTCCATTTTACTGTACCTCCTCCCTCTCGCTGAGGCTTCAGGACAAATCGATCCGGTGTAGCTAAAGCCATTGCTACCGTTTTGTCACCTTCTTCTCCCTAAACACAGAGAAATGAAACCATGAGAGGATTTCTCATCATGTAACAATGACACTTGTTATACAAATGGAAATTTAGCTGCCTCAACAAACATGAAGTTGATGTTTTATGGCCACATGTATGTATCCAAATCAAAATTCAGTTTAAGATCACTTTAATTAAAAAATAAATAAATACAACTTACCACTTGCTAAAGTACACAAGAAAACCTAGTAAAAACTTCCTACAAAAAAAATTTGCGTTGCACATACAGCTTAGTTGTTTGATCTCGTCTCCGATAGATGACGTCTCAACAGCCACTGTTATCGCCTTATGCTGAGATCTGAAATACTGTTTGCGACAGTATTTCAGATCTCAGCATGGTCACATACAGTATCATACATAATTGGACAATATCAGGTTGTCTATATCTATAACCAGGGGCACACGTAAAGTTGGAGCCTTTATGTGCGCCCCTGGTTAACCCGATGGTCGGTCGTTGGGCAGACGATGAGTGTCGTCGCACCGATGTGTCAGCATGGGTAAGCTGTCAACGAGCCGTCACCGGGCTGTTTTTGGACGATTTAATATGTTGAATTGCCGTTGGCCGTCGGAGGCAGTCGGTGACGATCACTCTGATTGGCTGTTAGCTAGCAAAATCAGTGCACAAGACAAGGAACAGAAATAATGAAAGCAAACAAACAGCCAAACTAAGAAGGCAACCAACCAAGGCACACACAGAAGTTTTTACTCATTCTGCATTTTACATTTCATCGCACGCATACTGACAACAGGGAAACCTGGATGAAAGAAAGTGAAAAGCAATTCATCAGCATGATAGGTATCAAATATATGGCCCAGTTAAATGTTTAAACATTTCTCTTATATAAGAGAGGGCAGCAATGTACAGCGACAAACAGCAACCATTATGTCATCAATCCCAGAATGCTTTGCGCACGCAAAAAAATGGCAATTTTTATGACTACAATCCCAATCCCAATGAAGCTGGGACGTTGTGTGTTAAACATAAGTAAAAACAGAATACAATGATTTGCAAATCTTGTTCGACCTATATATAATTGAATACACTACAAAGACAAGATATTTAATGTTCAAACTGCTAAACTTGATTGTTTTTAGCAAATAATCATTAACTTAGAATTTTATTGCTGTAACACGTTCCACAAACATGGGATAGGGTCATGATTACCACTGTGTTACATCACCTTTTCTTTTAACAACATTCAATAAATGTTTGGGAACTGAGGACACTAATTGTTGAAGCTTTGTAGTTGGAATTCTTTCCCATTCTTGCTTGATGTACACCTTCAGCTGTTCAACAGTCTGGGGTCTCCGTTGTCGTATTTTACACTTCGTAATGCGCCACACATTTTCATTGGGAGACAGTACCCGGCTTACTACGAAGCCACGCTGTTGTAACACATGCAGAATGTGGTTTGGCATTGTCTTGCTGAAATAAGCAGGGACGTCCATGAAAAAGAAGTTGCTTGGATCGCAGCATATGCTTGGATCGCAGCATATGTTTCTCCAAAAACCTGTATGTACCTTTCAGCATTAATGGTGCCTTCACAGATGTGTAAGTTACCCATGCCATTGGCACTAACACAGCCCCATACCATCACAGATGCTGGCTTTTGAACTTTGCGTCCATAACAGTCCGGATGGTTCTTTTCCTCTTTGGCCCGGAGGACACGATGTCCACAATTTAAAAAAAACATTTGAAATGTGGACTCGTCGGACCACAGAACACGTTTCCACTTTGCATCAGTCCATCTTAGATAAACTCGGGGCCAGAAAAGCCGGCGGTGTTTCTGGGTGTTGTTGATAAATGACTTTTGCTTTGCATAGTAGAGTTTCAAGTTGCACTTACGGATGTAGCGCCGAACTGTATTTACTGACTTTGGTTTTCTGAAGTGTTCCTGAGCCCATGTGGTGATATCCTTTACACACTGATGTCAGTTTTTGATGCAGTGCGGCCTGAGGGATCGAAGGTCACGGGCATTCAATGTTGGTTTTCGGCCATGCCGCTTATATGCAGTGATTTCTCCAGATTCTCTGAACCTTTTGATGATATTATGGACCGTAGAGGATGAAACCCCTAAATTCCTTGCAATTGTACGTTGAGGAACATTGTCCTTAAACTGTTCGACTATTTTCTCACGCACTTGTTCACAAAGAGGTGAACCTCGCCCCATCTTAGCTTGTGAATGACTGAGCAATTCAGGTAAGATCCTTTTATACCCAATCGTGGCACCCACCTGTTCCCAATTAGCCTGTTCACCTGTGGGATGTTCCAAACAGGTGTTTGATGAGCATTCTCAGTCTTTTTTGCCACCTGTCCCAGCTTTTTTGGAATGTGTTGCAGCCATAAAATTCTAAGTTAATGAATATTTGCTAAAAACAATAAAGTTTATCAATTTAAACATTAAACATCTTGTCCTTGTCGTGTATTCAATTAAATATAGGTTGAACAAGGTTTGCAAATCATTGTATTCTGTTTTTATTTATGTTTAACACAACGTCCAAACTTCATTGGAATTGGGGTTGTAATTACTAATTTACTAATAGGAAAACTAATAAGAATAATTTATAAATGTGTAATACTGTATTTCTAAAGTAGAGGTCAGTGGTTGTATTTTAAGAAGTACGTGTCATTACAATCATGGTTCCCTTTAAGTTCTTCCATCAAGGTCGGTGGGTCAGGAAAAAATTGAGAACCAGACCCAAATTGTCATGTGCACTCCTGTCTATGACCATGCATTTCTGGTTTGCCATGCTTTCCTGGATTAATTCCATTACCTGACAGGTATGTCTACTGTAAAGTAAGAAAATGGAAACAGTCTAAGACAATGGACAGTCGTAAAGAAGATGAAGATGCTCTCTGTCTTATTGGACCACTTACACGGATTTAAAATGCATGTACTTAGGAATTTGAATGAAAAGGTCTTGTTGATGATTTATCCAGCGTATAAATTGCAAAAAAAAATATTAATAAATAGCAATTAGGTAATGATTTTGTGTCTCTCAGTGCAACAACGTCAAGCAAAAAAAGAACTTTTGAGAAACTGTACAAACAAAACAAATTCCATCATGCTCTACAGCCCCAGCTTGTTGCTCACCATGTCGAGAGTGTACAGGCCAGCAAAGGTGGCCCTGACTTGGTCCACTACTTGCGGCTGGTCAGGGAAGAAACGTTCGAGAACACCAGGTTCAGCAAGCACCTGCTGGACCTTCTTAGTTCCAGCCAGGTGGGTGCTAATATCTGGACACTTCACAGCCAAAGAGCATTCCATCATCAGGCGAGCCTCCCAGGCCTATAAATAAGAAAATGGAGCTGGTACAAATGAAACATTACTTTATGGTTTGTTTTGACCTGCTAAGGATACTGATGAGAAAATAACTTCAGGTTTACTTAACTTTGAGACCCAGGGCAGTTACAGTATTTATTCACTGATTAAATAAAGATATGAGTATTTAAGCGGTATGGAAAACGGATGGATGGATGGATGGATGGATAGTTACAGTGCGAAAATACCCGCCTCTTTCGCTTAGCATTTAACTGATTATGACTTGTTTGTTTATATGTAATAATTATCTTTTTTTTCCTTATTTAATTCATTATTTTAATTAGGTTACAAGATTTTTTTAACTGTCGGTACTGTTTATTTGTTTCACACTATTTACTTAATGTTATTATTGTAAGTAGTTATTATATGTAACTAGAATGACATTCAATGCAGCACAGACCTCTCCCAAGACTGAATTGTAAGAGAAGTGGGGAAAAAAAACTTGGAGAATTGCATTTGTGTTTGTCTATTTTTTTGTCAGTTAAGAGACTTTCTGGGCGTCTGCCTCACAGTTCTGAGGACCAGGGTTCAATCCCCGGCCCCGCCTGTCTGGAGTTTGCATGTTCTCCCCGTGCCTGCGTGTGTTTTCCCTGGGCACTCCAGTTTCCTCCAAAAACATGCATGGTGGGTTAATTGACGACTCTAAATTGGCCGTAGGTGTGACTGTGAGAGCGAACGGTTGTTTGTTTGTATGTATGTGTGTGTTTGGTTGTTGTTGCGGCATGGTGTCTACTGGTTAGCACATCTACCTCACCGTTCAAATCCGGCCTCGGCTGTGTGGAGTTTTCATGTTCTCCCTGTGCCTGCGTGCACATGCACGGTAGGTTAATTGAATACTCTCAATTGCCCGTTGGTGTGAATGTGAGCGCGAATGGTTGTTTGTTTATATGTGGTCTGCGATTGATTGGCGACCAGTTCAAGGAGTACACCACCTCTCGGCCAAAGATAGCTGGGATAGGCTCCCTCACCCCTGCAACCCTAGTGAGGCTAAGCAGTACGGAAAATGAATGAATATATATATATATATATTTAATATTATTAAAAAAAAATATAATATCATATATATATATTATATATATATATTATATATATATATTATTATTATTTTTTTTTAAAAGGGCTCCATGCAAAATGACCATGGCAAAAGGGCCAGTGCATACGCACCAATAGGGGTCAGTCTCTGCACGCCTCTGCAGATCGGTTTTGGATTATCCTGATGATCGTGTCCTACATTTACTTAGTTAAAAAAATGACTGCTGTGAGGAGGTTTATTAAAATACCAAAGTTAATTCTGACTCTATATTCACCAGCTAGGTTTTAATGGTGTCTGGGAGCAGTTTGAAACTGACGTGCTCAAGTCATCAACACTAATTAGGCAGAGTCATCACAACAGTGTCGGCAGTACAGATGAGCTATTGGTTAGTGACAATGACCAATGTTATTTGAAATTGTAACAGAAAGTTATTAATCCTGCTCCGGTTTGGGGAGTAACAGAATATATGTAACAGGATTACATATTCAGAAAACAAAAAAACAAAAAATGTAACTGTATTCCATTACAGTTATAGGAAAAAAAACGTAATCTGATTACAGGTACCTTTATTAAAAATTGGGATTATGTTGCAGGAAAACAATTTCAACGCGGGGAGAGGCCGTTTGTTGATTTCAGCCATCGGACTTTTTCAAGATAGCGGGTGGGCCAACTAGTCTGAGTTAGCAGCGCAACACGTGGATTCATTTTCACAATATAGTAAGTATGATCGTAAAATTTTCAAAATACCTTTATATCAAAAGATGACATCATTCGATAAAGGAGTGTTATACAAATAAAATTAGCCCTAGTTAGTAAGAATCGGATAAGGATTAAGGAGTTTATTACACTTTTTATGTTGAAAATTTATGTCGAAAAGGTTTCTTGCCCAGAAATCAGTGTAAATCATTAGGAAACTTGTGACCAAAACTTTGACTCTTTGGTAGAAAAGTTCCTCATGTTTCTTATTACTTGAGACGAAAATGTCATGTTTAAAAAGGCCATTTTCCGATTTTTCAATGGCAGCGTCCGCTTCTCATTTTTAGGGTCAAACTGAGAACAGTTGCATTGCTGAAATTACTTCAAACTTCACAGAAAATAAGAATAATAATAATACATTTAGTTTTCTATCGTGGACAAATCCTATGTCAGAACCACAGAAAATCTCCACTGAATTGAAAAATTAAAAAACAAGGTGGGTAAAGGGATTTTCCAACAACGTATTCAGAAAAGAACAAGTATTACTTTGCGCGAAACAATGAGAAATTGTGATTTTGGTGGACCTCCGCTAAATTCGCATGCCCGAAATCCGGCACAAAAAAATAGAAAGAAAATGGCGGCTGTTTTTCTGGATTTAGTAATATACCTAAATATAGCTCAATGGGCCAGCGTGGCTCCACTCGCATGGTCATAGCCGCGATATTGTGAATAAACCTGCCATACATACATTACTGCCATTTGGCCCGTGGGAGATTGTGTTAGCTTCAAAATTAATTTGCCGAGTTAAGATGTTGCTCGACGCGGAGAAAGTATCATAGGTAACTGGCTATGCTGGGCTTCCCGTAGGTAGGCATTTTAAAAGAGACACGGAAGGAATTAAGTAAGTGCTGACTGTTTGTATCATATTCACTGGAGGATTCATTCATTTTAAATAAGATAACCCCCCAAAAAAAGTATGGCTTATGGTGGAGAGCAAGGGGCAACCCCACACGCCCGCCACTGGCTGCTTACTTTGCGAACGGTTTCATCTCCCATCACCCACAGCTTTACTATTTAAAAAACATATTACCAATTTAAGATGCTAAACTGTATATTACCAGGACATGGTAACAAAAGGCTTTTCACAACTGATGTCACTTATCATCATCATCATATCATAATTACAAGGGTGGGAGAAGTTTGTTTGTGTGTGCATGCCTGCTTGTGCATGTGTGTCAGTGATGGGAGGGTCTATGATACCGCTAACTGCAAAGGTTCCTTCATAAACCTAATTTGTCCTCTTTTTTTCATGCAGCATGGTGACAAGTGGTTAGCACGTCTGCCTCACAGTTCAGAGGTTTTGGATTTGAATTGCAGCTGTTCCGGCTTCCTCCCACATTCCAAAATCATGCATATTAAACATGTATAAGACAGAAAATATGTATCAATATATATTTTATTGACATTGAATTTCTTTTGTCATTATTAGCATATGGTTTTGGAATAATCAAGTTACATTATTTACTTACATTACTTACTTACTACATTTCTTAACAGGTAACTAGTAACTATCGGAATAAATTTTAAAGAAACCCTCCCAACCTTGAGCCTACAACATTAAGACTATGTCAATAGATTTTAGGGTATTTCAAATGTGTATTTGCTCTCATCTCTTGACAAAACAGAGATCATGTTGGGCAACAGAGCATAAACATGTTTTACTTTGACCTAGGGGTAGGAAGCATGTGAGTGTGAGTTGACAACCTAGAAATTTTTTTTTTAAATAATCCCAGTCATATAGTTAGCGGATATTGGAGGCTTCCACAAACACTGCAGTTGACAGGCAGAGAAAGCAAATTTTCTAATTTTCTAATTCAAAGATGAAAAATATATTTTTTATAAACGTGCTTTCTAGTGGTAAAAGTTGTTCATGAAACTACTGCTGCTGCTTGAAAATGATTCTGCTTCACCAAAGCCTGGAAGAAATACAGTCACTACCTTTTCAGACTTGTAGTTCTGAGGGCTGTAGCCATTCCTGAAGTAGATCACTGCAACCTCCTGATAATCACTAAATATGTGGTAGGACAGAATTTTATCAAAACAAGCAAAAAGACAAGAATGTTCTTCATGTTAGATATTGGCAAACAGAAGACACCTACATAAACAGTCTCTTGTCCTCATCGAGTTTTCCGGATTCAGAGACATCCTCAAAATACTTTCGTATGCTGGCAATATTCCTGAAACACATTGAAAACTGTGAGATTGTCAATACATGAAAAAACGTTGAGTGAGCAAATGATGTATTTTCTGGCAAAGGTGCAAAAATGTTTCATTTTAAACATGACAATTATTGAACATATTGTGAAGGTCATCACATCTTACCCCTTCCACAGTTCATTCTCAATTAACCGTTGATCTAGGGTATTAATCTCATTCTCGCCCACCAAGAACATGACAACAGCTCTACAATGACAACATGAAGTGCTGTTAAACACTCTACCACTACATACAGTAGATGGATTCTGCGTCAGGAGTAGAGAAGGTATGGGGCATAACTGTATCAAATAGCCATCTCTGGAAAGCCCAATGGAAACAAATGTGAAGTTAAAGTATTCTTTATCTAACAGACTTTTTATTATATTAACCCTCACATCCTCCAGTACTTGCGTTTTGGCAAGACCCAGAGTCAGGTCTAAGATGCACAGAGAGGCATTGGTGGAACAGATGTCAAGGCCGTAGAGAGCGTTGATATATTTAAAAGGAGGCACATTTTTTAGTTTAGCGTTTAACTGATTATGAGTCTGTATTTATCTGTATTTTTTTCTTTTATTCTTATTTAAAACATGGCATTTTATTTACTTTTAGGTTACCAGTTTATTTGGATACTTTTAACTTGCCATTATCTTTTATTTATTTGACACTATTTATTATTTACTGTTATTATTGTTAAAGTATGTTATTATTTATTTATTTAAGCTCCTTTATGTCTTATGCAGTAGCTTTAGTTCATGTTATTTACTTCCGTTTGTTCTTGTGTCAGTACTGGGGGAAACTTCTGCTGTTGACGGCCCTTCCTCACTCCACTCTGCTTATCCAGGTCCCAGCAGCTTTGTGAATGTATTTAATCCATCCATCCATTTTCTGAGCCGCTTCTCCTCACTAGGGTCGCGGGCGTGCTGGAGCCTATCCCAGCTGTCATCGGGCAGGAGGTGGGGTACACCCTGAACTGGTTGCCAGCCAATCGCAGGGCACATACAAACAAACAACCAGTCGCACTCACAGACACACCTATGGGCAATTTAGAGTCTACAATTAATGCATGTTTTTGGGATGTGGGAGGAAACCGGAGTGCCCGGAGAAAACCCACGCAGGCACTGGGAGAACATGCAAACTCCGCACAGGCGGGGCCGGGGATTGAACCCGGGTCCTCAAAACTGTGAGGCTGACGCTCTAACCAGTCACCCACCGTGCCGCATGTATTTAATTATCTTTTAAAAATGTTTTAACTACTTTTAAACACGGGTTTTGGGTGTCGAAGGGGCTCAAAGACTGTGGGTGGGTGGGTTTGTGTTGCTTTTTAAGTATGAAAGGTATAATATCTATCGATACAGTATATAAAGGTTTGATTTGATATATTTAAATATGCATATATCAGATGTAAACATTATTATGCAATGAAGTGGTGGTTAATAAGGTTTTTGGAGGATGTACCGCTTTGATCCATAGAGCTCCCAGGCCTTGGCCACAGCCTTGGCCAAACCCACTGCAGGGTTGTTGTCAATGATGCGCTGGCTCTCCTCCAGCCGGCCAGCCACCTTAAGGATGTGTCTGTTGTAGCAAGGTAAAAAATGTTTTGGGGTCAACAAAGAAACTTATAGAGGAAGGTCAATCAGAAGAAGTTCAATGCAACCTTTAAGGTCAAACACAATTAGATTTTAAAATTGTTTTTGAGAGGAAACAGTGGCAATAATCTGTTCCAGGGTCAAACTGTCCCAATCTTAAAACTTTTACAGTAACTGTACAAGCCATTTTCAAAGCAACATTGTAACATAAGAGTCTTGTTAATATTTCTTCCACAGCATATAATTTTGCCATACATGACGGCAGTACACAGTCCGAAGATCTTTGAGACAAAGGAGGACCATTTTTCTCATGGAGATTTTGCTCAGATTTCTGGTATACTAATCCAAAAGCCTTATTTGCAGATATCAAAATATTTTTGGGTTAGATGTTGATGACTTCGTTACCGGTGTACATCAGGCATTCGTGAGGCAAGGCCTCCAGAAGCAGCAGCAAAAGTGTTGATCTCGATCTGTTTCAGAGATGATGGTCCATCCTCTTGGTCAAGCATGTAGTCGGATCTATTCAGACCCAACACAATTGACTGGAAAGAAGGCAAGGCTAAATGACAGGCTGACATTTTGAGAAAGGCAGTGCCTTGTGTTGTAATCTCTAAAATTAAACTTGTTTGTTTTCTTATATACATATCAGTCCATCCATTGTCAATACCGCTTAACCTATTCAGGGTCACGGGGCGCTGGAACCTATCCCAGCTGACTTCGAGAGAAAGGCGGACTACACATATGGACAACAATTCACAGTCACATTCAAACTGAGTGGGAATGAACCCACGCTCCCTGCACCAGGTGAATGTACCACTGGACCATCAGTGACTTTTATATACTGTACATAACAATTACAAATTCAATGTAAGGATGCAATACATGGACAAAAGTCCTGGGGCCTCACTTATCAACCGTGTGCACGCACAGACGCTTGCGTAAAGAGTGTGCAGTGGAAATTCCCACGCAAAGTATCAGATTTATCAACTTGCACCTCTCTGTAGAAATGTTTATATTTCAAGCACAACTTTTACCATGTGTACATACAAACCTAGCGGTAAAACACTGAAATTACAAATAGAACGCAGCACCTGTCCCTCTTCCCCTTAATTCGCAAAGTGCCCTATTTTTTTTTGTGTGTCTCTTTTTTTTTTTTGCAAGTGGGTGTTAAACCCTAGTGTGGACTTTCAACCAAAAATATAACGTAATCCAGTTTTTTAAAAAAAACAGTTAAGATAAAACTAATTTAAATCCATGTAAAATGAAGATAAATGTCTTCTCTTCTCTGTGAGGCGGATGTGCTAACCAGTCAACCCCCGTTCCACCATTTTAAATTTTTGTCCTACAAAATAATTCAGAACCTTTTCTACAGGTTGATAAATAAGGCCCCGTAAAAACTTTTGAATTAATGAGGGCTTGGATGACTTTCCTTAGTTCACCATAAACCTTCGATAAGACAATTGTATGCTGAGTGGGAACAGTTTGCAACTTTTTCTTGTTCCAGCATGACTGTGCCCAAGTGTACTAAGTAATGTCCCTGAAGGCAAGCTGGAAAAGCAGGTCTTTGAGGTGGGCTTGCCTACCTGCAACCTTCCTCGTTTAAGGACCTGCTGGTGGATCTTGAACAACCTTGCAGTGAAATCATCCACAGCAATGGTGCTAGAATACAAAAATGTGTCAAAAGAAAATGTGTTATCCACTGTAATAATATTTTAAATGACTATAGATCAGCTCACAAAGATGGATACATAATGGCTATTTTTGAGGTTTGTCTTATTCACGAACATTTTCTGCTTCAAATATAAAAACGTCTCCCTTATTTCATGATGAATCTATCCCACTATGATGTAAGATTATACCCCAAATGGAGGTCAGGATCCCACCTGCCAAGAGCCTCTTGCAGGAATTCTGGATCCTGGCTTATCTTATCCACCAGTGTATTGTAGTGAGTTTGCACTGCTATGGCTTGGAGGAAAAGAGCTTTAGGGACAGGCGTGGGGAAGAGTGTGATGGGAGCATGAGTCACCTCCTAAAATACAAATAGCAATAGTGATATACCGCTGATTGATTAATGTAATGTGGATCCGCATATGGATCCACACAGAAATGTAATGGGTTCTTCAGTGACCCAGGCTCCACCCCTCTACAAAGGTCAGAGAAAACATTTGAGTAGTTTTATATAACACTGGTAACTAACATTTTCCACAAAGGTGCTTCATTGTTACCAAAAAGATTGGAAATTCTCACCTCTGTTGAGTTGGGGGATTCTTTAATCCTCACAAGGAAACCCTGTAAAACTGCTGTATCTTTTGCCACTTCCACCAGTTCATTTATTAGGGCTGTATTCATCAGTAGCTCACGTGGTATTCCTTCAGCCATTCTGATTCATATTAAAAATATTAAACAGTCAATGGAAATATGTAGCATTCTGAACAGACAGTAAAGCAAGATGCATACTTGCAATTACAAATACCAGGAACATCCTATTGTTCATACAGTAGTGTTATCTAGTTCAAGGGTCAATCATTAATCAGAACATAAAATTGTAAACCTTAATTTTGAGGTCCAGTACGTTATTCAAATAGTCACTTTCTTAAAATTAGAGAAGAAAACCACAACTAATGGCATAACTTACAAATATGAAATGTTTTCCCATACACCACAGTAGGTTAATAATATAGTAGTGAGTAAGTACAGAATGTGTGTTTCCGCTACTAGATGGCGATCGAAAGTGGTCAATCAAGGAGGCACACTCCTGATAGCGCAGTTTTGAGTGGCAGTGGAACCGCTGTTGTCCGTGATTCAAAGCAATCACGGTTTTCACCTTAGCACTACAGAGTACACCCCTACCTATGACGTAGAACACGTGTCCTAGTTCTAATCAAAATTTGGAAATTTCTCGGCAGCCGACTGGTTAGAGCGTCAGCCTCACAGTTCTGAGGACCAGGGTTCAATCCCCGGTCCCGCCTGTGTGAAGTTTGCATGTTCTCCCCGTGCCTGCGTGGGTTTTCTCCGGGCACTCCGGTTTCCTCCCACATCCCAAAAACATGCATTAATTGGAGACTCTAAATTGCCCGTAGGTGTGAATGTGAGTGCGAATGGTTGTTTGTTTGTATGTGTCCTGCGATTGGCTGGCAACCAGTTCAGGGTGTACCCCGCCACCTGCCTGATGATAGCTGGGATAGGCTCCAGCACGCCCGCGACCCTAGTGAGGAGAAGCGGCTCAGAAAATGGATGGATGGATGAAAATTTCTCTACAGAGAAACTATACGCGTCATAAGACTTTTTTCCAAAAATGTATAGTTGACAAAACACACCTCAAAAGCCTAACTAGGTGAGTAAGGCCATTTTTCGAATCCAAAAGCGCATCTTTATTATATTTTTTTCTGTCCTTCTACCAAATTTTATGTAAATTGGTCAATGCACAGACATATTTTTGGGACGCACCGCCGGCCAGGTTCCTTGTGATGTTACTTTGACACGCCATAGCTCATATTTTCTCATCCCTCACTTTCTATGCTAATTTCGTGGATTTTATCAACTAAAAATGCCTCTTTTCACTGGGCTATATTTATACCTCCTTAATATGTATTTTAACAACTATGGAGTGTTTGTTCATTCTCAGCTCTTAATTTTTTTTCCCTATTAATGTTTGAGTGCAAAATTAACCTGACTGCATCGCTTTTTTAATTTCTTTTTTTAAATGGATGGGTGGCACTTAGCCCCGAGGAGATGCAGAGGATGTTGTTGTAATGAAGAATAAAATAAAAATAATAATAATAAATAATAATAATTTAAAAAATTGATAAAGCCCCCCTAAAATAGGCATAATGATCCCACTGCCTTACCACCAATCTTTTACCTGGTCCAAAGCACAACATATGGACAAATACATGTACGCATAAACAAACTGAATTACTGGATGGCACCTAGAGTATTATAAAAACATAGATAACGCAATGATAGTCACTATATAGCCTTCTTTGATGTATTTTAATTTATATTACTTTACATTTGCACATTATTTTACTTTATTAAAAGGTATTCATATTAAGCCGTGTTGAAAACTTAAGATTTATTGTAGTTTTCAAATTATGATTTTTGTTATCCTGAGATTTACCTGATGTTTCAGATAGTGCCTCAAATTAATTTAGTTGAAACATGTTCTGTTTCTGTGTTTAGCAAGCTTTTCCAATGCTATCAGCCTTTTGAAAATAAAATCAAATTAAGAAAGTTTGAAATACTGATTCAACAAAAAAGGTCACACTTTTTGTCAAATTGGTGCATTTTCACAGATGTTTTAGTGTCATAACTTCTTTTTGTCACACGAAAATGATACAGTATATAACTGGAATCGTCTTTAAAATACCTTTCTGATAACGCTGGTCTCATGTAAATCAGTTAATCTTTTACATTTTAAAAACGAAGCTAATACAAGCCTCCGCCACAGGTACTTGCTGTATGGAAACTGAATTTTAACCAAGTGCGGGAAATAATCAAAAATTACATCCCTTGGCTGTGTGTTACTTCTTTAGCAGTAAAAGCTTTGAATTACAGTTGCATGAATGTTAAAAGAAACCCCAATTACCTTTCCAGACAGGAAATTTTGAAACAGACACAGGTAGCTTTCACTGTTTCATCCAAACCAGACTCCAGAGTGCAAGTGTGTCACCATACGTATACCATATGTAGTCTTTTTAGTCTGCTATCGCCCAAGTGGAGTTACGTGGCTTGTTCCAACATCTGTGTGTCAAAGACTGTCAACAGTGGCGGTTCTAGTCCAATTTCACTGAGTGGTGGGGGGTAGAGGGTGGGAGGGGACCGGGGACTTTGTGGGAGGGACATAATTTTTAACAGATGCGCACACGCACACACATTCTTTCATTGCATTATAAAGCCTTACCATGCCGAGCCTAGACTACTACAAATTAACTGAAGCGAGACATAAGTGTATCATGTATTCCCATTTTTAAAGGCAACAAAGAATACAACATTTAAGCAACACAGTAGGCTATAACAGGCTACTGTTGCAGGCTTGCTTGGTAAAAATCTCCTTTCCATCAGAATCCATGTTTTTCTACTGTTTTATGCATAACATAGGTCAAATTTAAGTCTGTGACATTAAGGTTGACATCTATGTAGTGTTTCGATTGAATGCAATAGCCATTGAACACAAAAAACACTTGCAAATAACATTTGAACTTGCTGACGACGCACCAGTTTTTTTGTCAATTAATATTAAAAGTGCCTACTCCCTTTATGGTTGGTACTCACCCACTAAACTCAGCTGAACGACGACACGACATTTATGGGTTTTAAGCGAGCAAGTCTCAGCCACACAAAAGAGTATATAAGTATACATATGTTGTGTTTTGGCGGCACGGTGGACGACTGGTTAGAGCGTCAGCCTCACAGTTCTGAGGACCCGGGTTCAATCCCCGGCCCCGCCTGTGTGGAGTTAGCATGTTCTCCCCGTGCCTGCGTGGGTTTTCTCCGGGCACTCCGGTTTCCTCCCACATCCCAAAAACATGCATGAATTGGAGACTCTAAATTGCCCGTAGGCATTACTGTGAGTGCGAATGGTTGTTTGTTCCTATGTGCCCTGCGATTGGCTGGCAACCAGTTCAGGGTGTACCCCGCCTCCTGCCCGATGACAGCTGGGATTGGCTCCAGCACGCCCGCGACCCTAGTGAGGAGAAGCGGCTCAGAAAATGGATGGATGTTGTGTTTTACAACAATACCCAACTATATTTCAAACTTTTTAATGTAACTGTGGTGGATTGAAGCTTGCATTCAATGTCACCAGCAATGATCATCTCAGCATGTTCAAGTCACATGAATGGGAGCAGATGACGAGCTCAAGATATCCCCCTCGTTTCATTTTCACCCACACCCTCTTTCATATCACATTCCCTATTAGTGGGCCAACAATCCAATGCTTGATGAATTGTGCTTCACAATGATTTAAATCCACTGAACGCGCATTTGCTTCATTTCATTTTCACTTCACAGAGGACAGGTGTCGTCGTGGCTGCTCACACCACTCTCTCGTCAGAACAACCTGCTGAAGAGGACTGAGGTGGGAGAAGCATATCAATGTGGCACAAATGAAGCAAATGCGGGTTCAGAGAGTATAAATAACTCCAAAAATCAAACTCTTGCATGGCAGGTAAGTCTGAACTAGCCATCAAAGGATACGACATCGCTATCTGGCAGACGCCGTGACAGTGGTGTCATGAGTCCTATTTTAGAGGGCTTCAGCCTCCCTAAAATGTAATTAAGGCCCAATAAATGTTTTAACCTAAAAAAAAGTATTGAATGAGTGAGGAGAAACCACCAATAAGCCCCCAAAAAGAAAAAAACAAAAAGATAAATGGGAAAAAAAAAAAAAAAAAAAAAAAAAAAATGTAATTAGGCGAAAAAAACATTTTAAATTGAAAAAATAAATCTGCCAAAACTCTCCCACATTTAAGGGTTGCTCCACCCAGAGTGTGAAGCTGGCACGAGGGAGGGTACATGACATACTTGAGTCTGCGGGAGAATCTGAGCAGCCAGAGAAGCTCGTAGCTGTGCGCCTTTTCGGACTTAAGCATCTGTGAGAATATGCCCCTAAATGCACAGCCATAGCTTCGCACTGACCCCGTGCACCATGACAACAGCTTCCAGGGTACAAAAGTATGGGTTCACCCCCCCTTTCTTATGGGGCTGCCGCAGCAAAATAAATGGATCTTGGTCAAAGTGCATTTTCTGTGGAAAAGGATCTGATGCTAACTGACTTCACCCACAATAACCTACCAGTCAGAAAGAGGAGAAAGATGTAAATTTGAAAAAATATAATTTATGATAGTATCCGGTGCCAGGCGTAAGAAGGTAGTTGACAAATACCACTACTCAAGCGATTATCTTACCTAAAATAAACACAAATGTTTACAAATCAATTTTATTTTCATTATATCAACAGTATCCTGCTCAAGCTTAACTTGGTCTGAAGCATGACACAAATGAAAAGGTCCAATTTAAAGTGAACTAAAAGGTACTAACTAGCATGTCATTCGGCTTTGAAGATAAATGTGCAGTGTTCACTCTCATGGAAGCAACCTTGAATATCAGTTGAAATGAGCTACAATTTTTACCATCTTGCTTGGGGAGGCCGGCAACAACAACAAAAATCACTCTTAAAATAGCACCGGATAATTGCTCAAGATCAGAAAAGCATCTGAGAATGGGATTGCTGTGTTAGATCGCAAGGGAGGGAAAATGCTCAAATTTGGCCTGATTTTGTTTGTGTGCACTGCTAAAAACAGTTTGCATCCTTGATAAATGGTGCAGTAACGCAAGAGTCCCACAAGGTGAGCATACAGTACTGTATTTGTAAATGTTTCACACGCCAATCAAGGTCAACATGACTCCTATCGCCGAGGGCCAGTAAAGACAATGATTTCGTAACAGCTCATACTAAAGAAGCTTTTTGTTTCAACATGTCTGGAGGAATTGGCCAAAAGGAAAAAAAAAAAAGTTAAGATAGCTTTTATTAAGATAACTTTTCACAAACAAAGTATTATTGTCAGTTGTGACTAGAGGACAGAACTTTTTTTCAACAGTGATTAATGGTCCAATTTTCTTTCCAAAACATGTTTTGATCAGGTGAGAAAGTAACTGTCTAGTTCACCATTATTAGGTCTGTTTAACCAAGTAGTGTCAATAGCCACTGTTCTTAACTCAAGTTTAGTTAGAGGAAATATGAATTTAGGTTTTGTTTAAGCAAGTATTTCCCTTGTATAGTACTTTAATGTGCTACATGTTCCCCTATGACACATCCATGATGGTTACTGTTCCAATGGGTAATAAAGGGTCAGTGGTGGTGTGTGTATGGCAAGAAAGCACATTGGCATAAAACTATATGTCCCCATTGTGGGATGAATAAAGGATTGTCTAACCTTTAAATGTAGAACAAAATGCAGTGAAGACCCCCAAAACTACACTGGTTTGCATGGGAGCCGCAGGCGATGCAGCATAAAATGGCTGCCTGAAAATGCTAAGGGTTAGCAACTTTGCAGCAATACTGTACTGATTCTTGTTTGTAAATCAAGAATAAATTGCAGATAAATTCTGAACGTTTTGAGCGGGAAGCACCAATAAGTATCAGTAATTGAGTATGTGTATGAGTATGTTGGCTTTTTGGAGACAAATACATATTAGAAACCGGTTACCGCAAACTAATCCATTGTTAAAACTAATTAAGCTAATCTGCTCCAAAAGGGACCACTTTACCTCAGTAGACTACATTTTCAGCTAAAATATGTACATTTAAAGTAAAGCCCAACATGATTCATAACCAGGCCAAATTTTGAGCTGAAGGTAAATTTTACCAAGTCAATAATAAGTTAGCTGGAAATAACACTTAACCTCATGTTAGCAAATTCAGCTAACCTGCTCTTTAGGTAGGTAGGTAGGTATATCCTTAACCTGTTTACACCAAGTAAACTTAGCTTTCCAAGTACCACCATAATGAGTAGCCCTTAGTGTTAAGCAGAAACGATAAAACATTTGTTATCGTTTTTTTTAATCGTTTTTTTATTCCTAAAAAGTATATGTCATAATATAAGTCATTGCAACGTGATGCACAGTTTGAATTAACACGTGTTTATCCATGCATCCATCCATTTTCTGTACCGCGTATCCTCACTCGGTCGCGGGTGTGCTGGAGCCTATCCCAGCTATCTTCGGCCGAGAGGCAGGCCACATCCTGAACTGGTTGCCAGCCACTCGCAGGGCACAAATGAACAAACAACGATTCACACTCACATTCATACCTACGGACAATTTAGTATTCAATCAACCTACCACACATGTTTTTGGGATGTGGGAGGAAACCGGAGTGCCCGGAGAAAACCCACGCAGGTACGGGGAGAACACGCAAACTCCACACAGGCGGGGCCGGGATTTGAAGCCCAGTCCTGAGAACTTTGAGGCAGATGTGCTAACCAGTTGCCCACCGTGCCGCCACACCGTGTTTAAATAAAGGAAGATTAAAAAAAAAAAACAGTACTAAAATAATGATTCAATTAAAATTTATTGCACATAAAACTTACATACAATTGTTCCAAATTTATTTGGAAAACAGGGCTATATTCATCAGTAGCTCACTTGTTATTCCTTCAGCCATTCTGATTAATATTCACAATATGAAACGGTCAAAGTAAATGGAAATATGTAGCATTCTGCATACATTCCAAAATAGGTTGGAAAACAAACGGTTCTTAAAGATTAAATGCAAAATATATTGTACTAAAAAGTGAAATGCTAGTGTTGTGTATAAAGAGATTCTTATTTTTTTTTATGTACCACCAGAAGGAGCCATCGTACCGCTAGTGGCACTAGTACCACACTGAGAATCACTGACCGAGACTGTAGATTATACTAGAAGTTACCAGGATCCTCTAATTATAATAATAGATTTAGATTAGCAGTGCAAAAGGCTGACTTTCAGGGATATGAATAACCTTTTATACTAACAAATTTCATCAATCTGTGACATAAGTCTTTTGCCACTTTCTTGTGTCATTTCCAGACACCAATTCAACAAATGAAAAAGAAACAGAATTTATTTGATTTTTTTGGCCTGTTCGGCTGTTAGATCAAGCAGAATGGAGGATCTGTATCCCTTTTATGAACAGTTTTACTGTGTCACAGTGGAGCTTTTAAGCTTCCGGTGTAGTTTCTTAGCATTATAATTGAAGTTTGACAATCAGTCGAACAGAACAAATGTTCTAGAGGGGAGAGAGAAACGAAGACAAAAGACAAAGCACTAATTGTAAAGGCCCAGGGATCGTGTCCCGTCCACCAGCAGCCTGGTGGACGGGACACGTCTCACACAGAGGGCCCACGGCGGTCCGCCGGCCCACCGAGGCGCCCCAACAACTGGCCAAGGTGAGGGCCGTAGGGACCCAATGCCCCCCCCAACCCAACCTGCTGGGCCCGCGATGCAAACCAGTCCCGGCCCAGCACGAGGACGGGAGAGTGTCCCTTGTTTGTTGGAAAGAAGGGCGGATCGGGGCAGCCGACAAGGGAACGATAAGAGGGGGGAACCCAGGGAGTAGCCGCAGGCCATGCCCATGGATGGATGGATGGATGAACATTGCCTCAAACTTGAGTTCATCTTTTATCAACATGGATTTGCATGAGGTAGAAGTGGAAATTATTATTAAAACAAATGTAAAAAGCTGGTGCATTTAAGCGCCTCTATTGTAGCCCAGATGTAAGTGTACATTCTCAGAAGAGGAGTGGGTTGTCCAACACTGCAACTCCTGCAGCTACACCACCATCCAAGTGTTCTGAACTTTTGGTCCTCAGAAGATGGCCCACACAATCGTTCATCACCATGTCTTCACCCTGCCTGCACAGATATGACGTGAGGATTACAATATGTAGTGTACTGACTAAAATGTGTTGAACTGTATTTGTTTGAATTGCTGTCGCGACGGGATTGACCGTTTCAACGCGAACATTGAAACAGCCTGGTGGCGCGAACGTTGAAACAGCCTGGTGGCGTTTACTCTTTAAACGCCACCAGGCTGCCGCTTCGACGCTACGGGTACTGCCTGCTCAACGCCACCGGCCTGCCGCTTCGACGCTACGGGATCCAGTCGCTGTGCCTACTGAAGCGTTTTGAGGGCGCGTTCCTACGGCAATCGGTTTGGGTTTCTTTTCCCCAGTGAACTGAGGGTTCAACAGTTTTGTGAGTACTGCCAGTGAGGGCTACATGTGGGGACTCGTCCGGGATTGTTATTATTGTTCACTAGTGTATTTGTGAGCAAAGAGGGGAAAAAAAAAAAGAAGACATTTGGTCAATGTTGACCGGGGTTGTAATAGCAGTGTAATCACAATACTGAGTGTGTTTTGTGTGACTGGTTTTGAAAAAAAAAAAAACATGGAGTCCGAACAAATAATCAAATGGTGTGACGACAAAGGTATTGATGTTAAGAATTCTATTGTGCTTAGTGGGGTTTCTCTTGATGTTACTGATGAGAACATTTATGTACTTGATGAAGTTAAAATTTTCGGTCGCACTAAAATCAGAGGACGGTGTCTAACACGCACAAACAACAATCAGTCCGTATTAGTTGAGACCACAGATGACATGATTAAAACTGACTTAGCTGAACAGTTGGTTGCTGGGGACCAGTCAGACTTGTGGGTAGTAAGTGTCCTTGATTTTCAGACTTTCCATGTGACTAGTGACAAAAGAGGTTTCCAATCCAAGCTAGTATCATTCTTAGCCAGTGAAGGAAAGACTTTAGATGATGTGACAGGTTTACTTAAGACCATGCCTGCCCCACCCGCTGTTCCTGACTTGAACACAGGGCTTGTCAATGCCATCTCTTTGCTTGTGGAAAAATGTCAAGCCCCGCCTATGGACGGACAAGGCTATCGTAAACTTCGCTTCTTCTCAGGCATAAAGCCAACGCTACCTGGAGAAGAGGAGTATGACTTTTGGGCGGAACAGACCACCCACCTGCTGGATGAGTGTCAATGTTCTGATGTTGTCAAGAAACAGAGAATCGCTGAAAGTCTCAAAGGGCCTGCAGCAGATATTGTCCGGGGTTTAAGAGCCACTAACCCTAGTGCCACTGCCAATGAGTATCTTAAGGCACTAGAAACAGCCTTTGAGACCACAGATAGTGCAGCTGATCTCATGGTAAAGTTCCGTAACACATTCCAGCAAGAAACTGAGAAGTTGTTAGGATACTTACTCAGGTTAGACAAACTGCTGTGCGCTGTTCATCGGAAAAGTGGGATCGACGTCACTGACATGAACATGACACGCATCGAGCAAATTTCTAGAGGTGCTCTCACTCATGATCTTGCTGCACTTCGTATAAGGATGACTTACAAGCTAAAGTCCGCTCCAAGCTTCACAGAGCTCCTTCGTGAGGTAAGAGAAGAAGAGGGGATCGTTCTTGAAAGAGAAAGAGTGAAGAATGTTGTTTCTTCATCTGCGGTTAAGTGTGCAGGTTGTGCTACGGCGTCAGTGGTGTCAAAACAACCAGAGTCTGCAGTAGCTGTTGGAGTGGAGACCGACCATGCCATAGAGAGTCTGAAGATGGAAATTCAGGGGCTTAAAAGTGATATTGCACGTCTGCTATCTGTCTCTGTCGCCACATCAGAAAGTCCACCACAGCATGCAATCCAGAACCACACTCAAAAAGCTGCTGTAAAATATGCAAGTGGGAAAGAGAGAACTCCCAGATTTCAATATGGTGCAGATGTTTTTTGCTACAATGTGGTGAAGATTGTCATTTTTCAGCGGGAGTGTGAAAACCCAGAGAATCTCCGAAAAGTAAATAAGCGTCTCCTGAAAGCAAAACAGCTGATGGGAAACTTCCCAGGAGCTCAGTAAAGGAACGGCCTGATGCTCTGGAGAGAACACGTTCCACAAAGTGTGATACGCTAAAAGAAAGCAAGGCTGATTTGCCAGAGGGTTCAATTGGACCTAGTTCTGTTGTTACTGTACAAGTTGAGGGCATCTACACCAAAGCTTTGCTTGACAGTGGGTCCCAAGTTACCCTGCTGTACCGTTCCTTTTATGACAAGTATCTAAAACACCTGCCCTTGACCCCTATTGAGTGCTTAAGAGATTTGGGGCCTCAGTGCAGACAAATATCCATATGATGGTTATATGTGGTTGAAACTTGAGTTTGCTGGAGATGTAGTGGGTGTAGCTAAGACCATAGAAACACTTGTGCTTGTGTGTCCAGACCCAGCCATGAAAGATGAGATTTCTATTGTGGTTGGCACAAACACCTCCATAGTTCAGAGCTTATTTCATTCCTGCAAGACACAAAACGGAGATAATTTCTTACATAACATGTCTGTTCACCCCGCAATAAAAGAGGCTTATGAGAAGTTTCGGAGCACCCCAGATGACACAGCTGACCTAAAATGAGGAACAATCTGGTTCACTCGAGAGAAGCCCTTAGTGCTGTCTCCTGGTGGCGTTGCAAAAGTGGTTGGCGTGCCAAAATTTGCGGGGGGGTTTTCTGGTCAGGCTGTTCTTGTCGAACGCCCAGAGGAGGGTTACTTCCCTGAAGAACTGTTAGTGATGCCTGTTGTTGATAAAGCAAGCGCTGTTCATTGTTGTCGTATCACAGTAACTTTGAGAAATGTATCAAATCATTCTGTGACATTGAAACGTGGTATGCAAATTGCTCGTTTGCACAGGGTGGATGTAATAAATGCAGTCCCTCAAAATAAGTCATCTAAGCCGTCCACATCTCAACTATCCCCCTCGTCTTTCAACTTCGTAGATTCTCCTGTGCCTCCTGAGTGGAAGGAGCGGCTGTGTCAGAGAATGATGGAAAGGAAAGAGGTTTTCTCCTGTAGTGAGTTTGACATTGGTTGTGCAAAGAGCACACAACACAGCATTCGACTGACGGAGGACAAACCATTCAGAGAACGCTTTAGACCAGGGGTGCCCAAACTTTTTGGCTCAGGGGCCACATTGCCGTGAAAAAATTGGGGTTGTATTTGTTTTAGGTTAAGTGATATTATTCAGCAATATCTGAATTTGCATATTCATGTTTTATGTATTTAATCATGTTCTGAGTTTAAAAAAAAAAAAAAAATTCGGAAGTTACTCAATATTTGAGTAGTACTTTTCTTACCCTCAAGTCATTATTTGCATGAGTACCTTTTACTTGAGTCATATTCTAAAGTAACAGTACTCTTACTTGAGTATAATATCTGGCCAGCATTAATTTTACATGCTACCGACGAGGGGAATGCTTTTTTGTATTTTTATTTTACTGTTTTACTATACTGTCTGCTGCTAGGTAGATCTTATAACTGCCTGGCCTGGATAAATGAAGGTTAAAATAAAAATTAATGAAATGCAAAATAAAGTTTTTTTATTAAATTTGACTCAAACTCAAACATCAGAATCAACAAACAACATGTTTGCATTAATGTGAAGGGTGCTACTGAGATCTCGACTGCAGTAAATGGGGCAGGTCTGGCTCAAAAGCGGTGGTTTTAATGCGCAAGATGTCACACAGGTGGGAGTCACTTCGTCTTGTCCTCACGCGGTTCTTATTCATGTTCATGACTGAGAATGTCTTCTCACACAAGTATGTCGAGCCAGACAACCTCAACATTTTCTTAGCAAATGTACGAATCTCTTGGAACCTGTCTTTATCCAGCTGCTGGTAAAAGTTGACAAGAGGGAGTTGTTGGTACCGGCTGCGACACTCCGTGTCACACTGCAGCTCAATGAGCTCCAGCTGCAGGTGGGCTGGAACGTCACTGAGATCCACGGAAACGGTTTGGCACATAGAACTTTTTGGTGAATAATGCAATGGAGTTTTATAGCTTTACCTCCTTCTTCGCTTACTATGTGACACACTAGGGTTGATAATCCACTGTGCTCGCCAACCATGGCAGGTGCGCCATTCGTAATAGTCCCCGTGATTTTATTCCACTTTAATTTTATGTCATGTACGGCGGAACAAACAGAAGCAAATACATCTTTCCCTCTTGTTTGGTCCTTAAGGCTCTGGAGGTCAAGTAGCTCTTCACGCACGTTCATTTCACTGTCCACTCCTCTAAAAAAAAAAAATCAGGAACTGAGCGCTGTCGGATGCATCCGTGCTTTCGTCACAGGCTCACAAAAAAAATTCAATCTCCACTCCTTTTTGTGTCCAACTGACTCTTAATATCAGAAGAAACTTCTTCGCCTCTTCGTGACGCAGTGCTACGAGCCAGGCAAACATTGGTGAACTGTTGCTTTTTCTCAGGACAAATGTTCTCCACCATTTTCATCACACTGTCTTTAATAAATTCACCCTCAGTAAAAGGTTTGCAGTGCTTGGCAATCAGCGTTGCCACCTCATGGCTTGCCTTTGTTGCATTCTCATTCGACTCACTGGCTCTTGTGAAAAAGTGTTGCTGTGCCGTTAAACCAGCTTCCAGTTGCTTCAATTTTTCACTGCGTTCGTTCCCAGTGAGCTTGTCGTAATTAGCATGTTCCGTCTGGTCGTGCCTCTTTATATTTAACTCCTTGAACACAGCCACAGTCTCTTGGCAAATTAGGCAGACGCAGTTGTTTCTAAACTCAGTGAAAAAATAGTCAGACTTCCATTTGTCCTGGAAACGTCGGCCCTCGCTATCAACTTTCCTTTTCTTACTTCCAGTTGCCATTTTAGAAATGGGCAAAAAACAGATCATGCGCAAAACGGCCCCGCGAGAGTTCAGCCACAAGTTTACTGCCATCCTGTGGTGAAATATAAAATTGCGCGTGTATTTTGCACTGCCGGGCCACATATTATTGGTTTTATGACAGAGGCTTCGGGCCAGTGGAAATATGAACACGGGCCGGATTTGGCCCGGGGGCCAGACTTTGGGCATGTCTGCTCTAGACGCTTACCTCCAAAGGATTTGGAGGATGTGAGAAAACATTTAAATGATTTGAAAGAAGCTGGAATAATTTCAGAGTCTAGATGCCCCTATGCGTCACCTATCGTTGTGGTCCGCAAGAAAAATGGGACCATACGTATGTGAGTGGATTACAGGACATTAAATAGGAGAACAATTCCTGCCCAGTATACAGTCCCACGTGTGGAGGATGCCCTGACATGCCTGAGTGGTAGCAAATGGTTCAGCGTGCTTGATCTCCAAAGTGGGAACTATTAGATCCCTTCATGTGATGCTGACAAAGAAAAAAATTGCATTTAGCTGTCCGGCAGGATTTTATCAATTTGAGAGAATGCCACAAGGCATCTGCGGAGCACCAGCCACGTTTCAGCGTATCATGGAAAGGACGGTTGGTGATATGAATCTGCTGGAAGTGTTAGTGTACCTTGATGATGTCATTGTTTTTGGGAGAACATTGGAGGAACATGAGCAGCACCTTCTTAAAGTGCTTGACAGATTAAAAGGAAGAGGGACTTAAATTATTTTTGGATAAATGTCAGTTCTGCTGTCCCTCTGTAACCTATCTTGGGCATGTCGTTTCTAGCAACGGCATTGCTACTGATCCTTCAAAGATCGAAGCTGTGAAGTCGTGGCCACGCCCAGAGAACATCACTGCTCTCCGTTCTTTTCTTGGGTTTTGCGGATACTACCGACGGTTTGTGAAAGATTTTTCCAGAGTCTGTCATCCGCCCAATCAGCTACTGCAGGGCTGCATTTTGACTGGAAGGCCAGGAGGAAAGACTAAAATGGAAAAGAACAACAAAGAGAAAGAGAACTCAAAAACAGACATGAAGACAACAGAGTGGTACCACCCCTCAGAGCCGTTTGGGGCAAGGTGGAATGAAGACTGTGAGAAAGCTTTTGAGACATTAAAGGTCAGTCTTACAGAATCACCTGTCCTAGCAATCGCAAACCCAAATCTGGCTTATGTTCTGCATGTTGATGCAAGTAGAGAAGGCTTAGGAGGTGTCCTCTATCAGGACCAAGGAGAAGGTTTGCACCCGGTTGCATTTGTAAGTAGAAGCCTCTCCCTGTCAGAAAAAAATTATCCCACGCATAAACTTGAATTTCTGGCTTTAAAATGGGCTGTCACTACCAAGCTGCATGATTATCTCTACGGAGTCAAGTTTGAGGTTCACACAGAAAATAACCCGTTAACATATGTCTTAACCACCGCTAAGTTGGACGCAACAGGACATAGATGGTTAGCGGAGCTATCAATGTATGATTTCAGCCTGAAATATCGCTCTGGAAAACAAAACATTGATGCAGATGCATTGTCACGGCGTCCTCATGCTGACAGCGATGTGTCTGGTGAAGAGGAAGTGTCCATGTCTCCTACCGGCGTCCAAGCTGTCTGTCAAATGTCGTCAATTAGAACACCTCATCCTCACCGTTGCAGAGCTGTGGATCTCCTGGGCTCATCCAAGCATGCTGTACCCAGAGCTAATTGTAGCGTGTTTTCTGTAACCACTCAGCCACTGCCCCAAATGTCTTTAGCTGACATCTCACGTTCTCAGCAGGAAGACCCATGCATCGGAGAAGTGTGGTGTGCTGTTGTGCAGAATTTTGCGGACCGGGCTAACAAACGAAAAACATCCAGATGTGTCATTGTTGTTAAAAGAGTGGGAAAAGTTAAAGGTCAAGGACTCTGTACTGTACCGAATCAGTAAGCCTCCCAACAAACCAGTTCGACAACAACTCTTACTCCCACAGAAGTTCAGAGAAACTGTTCTTCAGTCTTTGCATGACCAGTCAGGTCACCTTGGGTTTGACAAAACCTATGGGTTGGTGCGAGAGAGATTTTACTGGCCTCGTATGAAAACACAGGTTGAGACGTATTGTAAAAATTGTCCAAGGTGTATTCAGAGGAAAACACTGCCCAAGAGAGCTGCCGAGTTGTCACATCTTACCAGTGAGGGGCCGATGGATCTTGTCTGTATGGATTTCTTGACAATTGAGCCCGACTCCAGAAACATTTGTAATGTGCTTGTAGTTACAGATCACTACACATGTTATGCTCAAGCTTTTGCGACTAAGGATCAAAAGGCGTCAACAGTTGCTAAGGTCCTGTGGGAACAATATTTTGTCCACTATGGTCTACCGAAGCGAGTACACTCTGATCAAGGCAGAGATTTCGAAAGCCGCCTCATTCATGAACTGTGGAGTATGCTTGGTATAAAGAAGTCTAGAACCACACCCTACCACCCACAGGTTGACCCGCAACCTGAGCGTTTCAATAGAACTCTTCTCAACATGCTCAGTACTCTTGATGCACAGGACAAAAGTAAATGGAGTAAATACATCAGTCAGCTGGTGCATGCATACAACTGCACGCTAAACAGGCCACTCGCCATATTTTCTCATGTTCGGTCGAGAGGCTAGACTGCCAGTAGATGTGGCATTTGGAGTCTCAAGTGATGGTACATCCACCAAGTCCTATCTGAAATACGTCAAAAACATGAAACGAGAATTACAGACTGCCTACCAGCTCGCCGAGAGCATGACTAGAAAAAAAATTAAGGGAACAAACAACGCTACAATCAGAGAGTTCGTTTCTGTCCATGAGTCTCTGGTGACAGGGTGTTAATCAGAAATCTTGGACTGCAAGGAAAACACAAGCTCGCTGATCGTTGGAAAGCTACACCATACGTTGTGGAGAGTCAACTCCCTGGTTTGCCTGTGTTCAAGTTGAAGCCAGAGAACGGGCAAGGCTCTAACAAAGTATTGCACCGAAATCACATTCTGCCCATTGGACAGGAAGTGAAATTGAATGTGGAAAAGAACGAAGATACACTTCAACGCAAAAGGAGAGCCAGCAAAAGACTCAAAGCAAAGAGGGCTGAAAACTGTAATCTTTCTGGTGTACCAGCACTTGATCATGTTGAAAAGATTGAGTCTGCATCTGACTCAGAAGAGGATGAAATGGGTGTGTGGTATGATTATCACTCCATATGTGAGTCAAGACAACCGGAAGCTCAGGAAACTGTTCAATCAGAACCTGTCAAACTGGATTTGGATCAAGTTGTCCCTCCAATTAACAAAGAGATGGATGAGGTTACAGTTGAGGCACCTGCGGCAACAGATGACGATGGATCCGTAGTGCAAGATGAGACTTTTGAAAGTATTGTTGATACTGGAAGGGACACTGAAGCACAGACATTCGATGTAACGGCTGCGAGACAAGACAGTGTTACAGAGAGTTCAGACGAGGCACGACGGCCTCAAAGACTGAAAAGGGTTCCTACCCGACTAACCTATGACTTGTTAGGGATTCCAAGCTCTGTGGCAGTTAGTACTCATACTGTCTCTCTAGCTAAGGTTGATGATAAGACAGATGGTTTATCTCCATCACCTTTGAGGTACAAGAGCACTTTTTATAAGTGGATTGGTTTGAGAATTGGTTTTGTTCATAAAAGGTTATGTTGTTATACATATCATGACGGCATGACCTTTTTTTTTTTGTGGGGGGAGAGTGTAGTGTACCGACTAAAATGTGTTGAACTGTATTTGTTTGAATTGCTGTTGTGAAAACTAGTTAAAAGTTTGTTTGGTTCTTTATGTGGATGGATACTGGGGTGTCCTGCGTTCCGAGGGGTCTGTGAACATTTCAGGGTTTTTTTTTTTTTTTTTTTTAAACTCCTCAACTTGTTAGTACCAATGACCAACTAAAACAAGCATACTAATGAGCCCAGAATTCAATTATACACATAATCAATAGTGACTGCTCACCTGACGTAGGCTCCAAAGAAGCCCAGCTCACTGAGACAATTACTGATTTTGAGGGGCGTGCCTCTTCTCAGCAGGTAGTTCTGTGTAGGCACAGGCTGGATCTTATCCATCAGAATATAGGCCATTCTCTCTGCACTGTTCTTCACTTTGCCCAAAACCTCACAGAGCTCTTGTCCGTGAATGTTGTTTCCTTAAAGTAAAGAAGAGTGATTTATTTTTTTATAAAATTCATTTCAGGCAGAGGTGGGTAGAGCAGCCAAATATTATACTCAAGTAAGAGTACTGTTACTTTAGAATATGACTCAAGTAAAAGGTACTCATGCAAATAATGACTTGAGGGTAAGAAAAGTACTACTCAAGTACTGAGTAACTTCCGAATTATTTATTTTTTTTAACTCAGAACATGATTAAATACAATAAAAATACATAAAACATGAATATGCAAATTCAGATATTGCTGAATAATATCACTTAACCTAAAACAAATACAACCCCAATTTCAATGAAGTTGGGACGTTGTGTTAAACAAATAAACATTGTGTTAAACAAATAAAATATATTTAATATTTAAACTGATAAACTTTGTTTTGAGCAAATAATCATTAACTTAGAATTTTATGGCTGCAACACGTTCCAAAAAAGCTGGGACAGGGTCATGTTTACCACTGTGTTACATCACCTTTTCTTTAAACAACATTCAATAAACGTTTGGGAACTGAGGACACTAATTGTTGAAGCTTTGTAGGTGGAATTATTTCCCATTCTTGCTTTATTATGTACAGCTTCAGCTGTTCCACAGTCTCAGTTGTCGTATTTTATGCTTCATAATGCGCCACACATTTTCAATGGGAGACAGGTCTGGACTGCGGGCAGGCCAGTCTAGTACCCGCACTCTTTTACTACGAAGCCACGCTGTTGTAACGCATGCAGAATGTGGTTTGGCATTGTCTTGCTGAAATAAGCAGGGGCGTCCATGAAAAAGACGTTGCTTGGATGGCAGCATATGTTTCTCCAAAACCTGTATGTACCGTTCAGCATTAATGGTGCCTTCACAGATGTGTAAGTTACCCATGCCATTGGCACTAACACAGCCCCATACCATCACAGATGCTGGTTTTTTAACTTTGCGTCCATAACAGTCCGGATGGTTCGTTTCCTCTTTGGCCCGGGGGACATGACGGCCACAATTTCCAAAAACAATTTGAAATGTGGACTCGTCGGACCACAGAACACTTTTCATTAGTCCATCTTAGATGAGCTTGGGCCCAGAGAAGCCGGCGGCGTTTCTAGGTGGTGTTGATAAATGGCTTTTGCTTTGCATATTAGAGTTTCAAGTTGCACTTTCAGATGTAGCGCCAAACTGTATTTACTGACATTGGTTTTCCGAAGTGTTCCTGAGCCCATGTGGTGATATCCTTTACACATTGATGTCGGTTTTAGATGTCGTGCCACCTGAGGGATCGATTTCTTTGAACCTTTTGATATTATGGACCGCAGATGATGAAATCTCTAAATTCCTTGCAATTGTATGTTGAGGAACATTGTCCTTAGGAACATTGTCCTTAAACTGTTGGACTATTTTCTCACGTACTTCCTCACCTACTGAACCTCACCCCATCTTTGTTTGTGAATGACTGAGCAATTCAGGGAAGCTCCTTTTATACCCAATCATGGCACCCACCTGTTCCCAATTAGCCTGTTCACCTGTGGGATGTTCCAAACAGGTGTTTGATGAGCATTCCTCAACTTTGTCAGTCTTTTTTGCCACCTGTCCCAGCTTTTTTGGAACGTGATGCAGCCAAAAAATTCTCAGTTAATGATTATTTGCTAAAAACACTCAAGTTTATCAGTTTGAACATTAAATATATTGTCTTTGTAGTTAATTCAATTAAATATAGGCTGATGAATAATTTGTTAACACTAATTTTGATAGCCATGATTTATTTACCCGCCTTAATCTTTTTGGACTTTGCAATGCTTGAAAAAAGCAGCGTAACCCTAACTCATAAATTTTCACCCTGGTAAATTTCAACTTCAAGCAGACTACAAAATGGACAGATGTTTTGCTGCATGATGAAACGAATGATATTTTATTTCTTTAATTGTACCTCCTCCCTCTCGCTGAGGCTTCAGGACAAATTGGTCTGGTGTTGCCAAAGCCATTGCAACTGTTTTGTCGCCTTCTGCTCCCTTGAGGACAAAGAATTGAAACCATGACAGGATTGTCATCATTATGCAACTATGACACTTTAACAGTAATACAGAGTAACAGACGAAGTAGATGTGCTTTTAAGTCCACTTGTATATATCCAAATGTAAATTCAGTTTAAGATCACTAACAAAAAACTAAATAAGTCAACCCAAAAAATAAAATTATTTCCAAATTTCACATGAAAATCCAGTAAAAACTGACTATAAAAAAATATTTGCATTGTACATGCAGATAACATCCAAACATTGCCAGCTCATGCAGACCGGGAAAATAATTTAAAACACAGGAGTACGCAGATTCATGACAGATGTGACTGCTTTTCCTCGTGTCATCATTGAATTAAATGGTTTCTGCTACACAAATTTCTGTCAAGTTGCTTTGGCATGGGCTTGACAACCTGTCCACCAGCATCATCTGTGGTGGGGGACACACACTGTCTTTGCCATCTTGCTGAAACAATTTGCTGTGCGACTGACAAAATACCTTGTGTGGAACTATACAAATACAACAGTGTTGCTGCTTACCATGTCGAGAGTGTAAAGGCCAGCAAAGGTGGCCCTGACTTGCTCCACCACTTGCAGCTGGTCAGGGAAGAACTGTTCCAGAACACCGGGCTTCACAAGCACCTGCTGGACCTTCTTAGTTCCAGCCAGGTGGGTGCTGATATCTGGACACTTCACAGCCAAAGAGCACTCCATCATCAGGCGAGCATCCCAGGCCTATAAATTAGAAAATGGAGCTGGTAAAAACTAACAATCTTTGGCAGCCTTGATCAAATATAACTTATAACAAATATAACTTTATTCATAGTTAATACAATGTAATACAATAATACTAATGGTTGCAGCTACTGTACTTGCTCTTTGAGTAGAGGTTTGGTCATTTACTGTTGACGTTCTGGCCACCTGGTGAATTTACACTGCACCATATTTAACTAGAATTTCATTAAATTGAGCACAAACCTCTGCCAAGGCTGAATTGTTAAAGCTATAATCCCAAACAATCTTTTGCTTAAAAGATTTTCACACAAGCTACTCCAAGAATAGACAACAGAATGCTGATTAAGCTTTTTTTTTTTTTCAGCTTCTGACACATCTTACTATATTTTTCAATATAATTTTTTTTACATTTAGTGACCATCCTATACACTCCCACGCTGGATCACTTGGTGGCGCGTTAAAATAACGCAATGGAAATGACGTATTTTTCCGACAAACAGGCAAGCCCATATATGGACAGCGCGTAGGTCGACCGAACCACAGAGAAAGGAGAAACCATGCCGGGTTGGAAGGAGGCTTACAATTTAGTCTGTCATATTGAAGCGATGAAGGCTTTGTTGTAATGCTGGATTCCAGCATTATGGGGCGCCAGACATTGTGGATTATAGCATTAATAGTGGGGGGGGGCATTGTGTTTGTTAGTTAACAGACTTCCTGGTTAATGGGCAATACTGTTACGAATAATGCATTTTAGGACACCCAAAGATGCTTGATGTCTAGACGGGAAGTTTACACTTTATTATACACTATTATTGTGGGGGGTGGACAGCTCCATTGTTGTCAGTGAGATACATTCCTATATCTGCAACTTTATCCAGATTCAAATAGGTTCTTTCTTAATTTATGTGCCACCCCAAGAGTTTCAGATCGGTTTTGTATAATCCTGATAATTGTGTCCTATGTTTACAATGACCAAATGACTGCTGTGACAATGACGAATGCCATTTGATATTGTAACAAAGTTTCAATCGTCGTACTTAGCATGATTCTTCTTCTTCTTTTCCTTTCGGCTTGTCCCGTTAGGGGTCGCCACAGCGCGTCATCCTTTTCCATGTAAGCCTATCTCCTGCTTCCTCCTCTCGAACACCAACTGCCATCATGTCTTCCCTCACGACATCCATCAACCTTCTCTTTGGTCTTCCTCGAGCTCCCTTGCCTGGCAGCTCCATCCTCATCATCCTTCTTCCAATATACTCACTATTTCTCCTCTGGACGTGTCCAAACCATTGAAGTCTGCGCTCTCTAACTTTGTCTCCAAAACATCGAACCTTGGCTGTCCCTCTGATGAGCTCATTTCTAATTTTATCCAACCTGGTCACTCCAAGAGCGAACCTCAACATCTTCATTTCCGCCACCTCCAGCTCTGCTTCCTGTTGTCTCTTCAGTGCCACTGTCTCTAATCCATACATCATGGCTGGCCTCACTACTGTTTTATAAACTTTGCCCTTCATCCTAGCAGAGACTCTTCTGTCACATAACACACCTGACACCTTCCTCCACCCGTTCCAACCTGCTTTGACCCGTTTCTTCACTTCCTGACCACACTCACCATTGCTCTGGACGGTTGACACCAAGTATTTAAAGTCCTCCACCCTTGCTATCGCTTCTCCCTGTAGCCTCATTCTTCCCCCACCAGCCCTCTCATTCATGCACATATATTCTGTTTTACTTCGGCTAATCTTCATTCCTCTTCTTTCCAGTGCATGCCTCCATCTTTCTAACTGTTCCTCCAGCTGCTCCCTGCTTTCACTGCAGATCACAATGTCATCTGCAAACATCAGGGTCCACGGGGATTCCAGTCTAACCTCATCTGTCAGCCTATCCATCACCACTGCAAAAAGGAAGGGGCTCAGGGCTGATCCCTGATGCAGTCCCACGTCCACCTTAAATTCGTCTGTCACACCTAAAGCACACCTCACCGCTGTTCTGCTGCCCTCGTACATGTCCTGTATTATTCTAACATACTTCTCTGCCACTCCGGACTTCCACATGCAGTGCCACAGTTCCTCTCTGGGTACTCTGTCATAGGCTTTCTCTAGATCTACAAAGACACAATGTAGCTCCTTCTGACCTTCTCTGTACTTTTCCATCAACATCCTCAAGGCAAATAATGCATCTGTGGTACTCTTTCTAGGCATGAAACCATACTGTTGCTCGCAAATACTCACTTCTGTCCTGAGTCTAGCCTCCACTACTCCTTCCCATAACTTCATTGTGTGGCTCATCAACTTTATTCCTCTATAGTTGCCACAGCTCTGCACATCACCTTTGTTCTTAAAAATGGGCACCAGTACACTTTTCCTCCATTCCTCAGGCATCTTCTCACGCACTAGAATTCTATTGAACAAGCTGGTCAAAAACTTCACAGCCACCTCTCCTAGATGCTTCCATACCTCCACAGGAATGTCATCAGGACCAACTGTCTTTCCATTTTTCATCCTCTTTAATGCCTTTCTAACTTCCCCCTTACTAATCATTGCCACTTCCTGGTCCACCACACTTACCTCTTCTACTCTCCCTTCTCTATCATTTTCCTCATTCATCAACTCCTCGAAGTATTCTTTCCATCTAGCAAGCACACTGCTGGCACCAGTCAACATATTTCCATCTCTATCCTTAATCACCCTAACCTGCTGCACATCCTTCCCATCTCTATCCCTCTGTCTGGCCAGCCTGTATAGATCCTTTTCTCCTTCTTTAGTGTCCAACCTGCCATACATGTCATCATATGCCTCTTGTTTGGCCTTTGCCACCTCTACCTTTGCCCTGTGTCGCATCTCAATGTATTCCTTTCGCCTCTCCTCGGTCCTCTCAGTGTCCCACTTCTTCTTAGCTAACCTTTTTCCTTGTATGATTTCCTGTACTGTGAGGTTCCACCACCAAGTCTCCTTCTCTCCTTTCCTGCCAGAAGATATACCAAGTACTCTCCTGCCTGCTTCTCTGATCACCTTGGCTGCAGTGGTCCAGTCTTCTGGAAGCTCCTGCCGTACACCGAGAACCTGTATCACCTCTTCCCGAAAAGCTGCACAACACTCGTCCTGTCTCAGCTTCCACCACATGGTTCTCTTCTCTGCCTTTGTCTTCCTAATTTTCCTCCCCACCACCAGTCATCTTACACACCACCATCCTATGCTGTCTAGCCACACTCTCCCCTACCACTACCTTACAGTTGGTAACCTCCTTCAGATTACATCGTTTGCACAAGATGTAATCCACCTGTGTGCTTCTACCTCCGCTCTTGTAGGTCACCCTATGTTCGTGCCTCTTCTGGAAAAAAGTGTTCACTACAGCCATTTGCATCCTTGTTGCAAAGTCTACCACCATCTGTCCCTCCAAGTTCCTTTCCTGGATGCCGTACTTACCCATCACTTCTTCATCACCCCTATTACCTTCACCAACATGTCCATTACAATCTGCACCAATTACGACTCTCTCTCTGTCTGGGATGCTCAGAACTACATCATCTAGCTCCTTCCAGAATTTCTCTTTCACCTCTAGGTCACATCCTACCTGTGGGGCATAGCCACTAATCACATTACACATAACACCCTCAATTTCAAATTTCAGCCTCATCACTCGATCTGATACTCTTTTCACCTCCAAGACATTCTTAGCCAACTCTTCTTTTAAAATAACCCCGACTCCATTTCTCTTCCCATCTACACCATTGTAAAATAATTTAAGCCCTGCCCCTAAACTTCTAGCCTTATTGCCTTTCCACCTGGTCTCCTGGACACACAATATATCAACCTTTCTCCTAATCATCATGATTTTCCTGTCATAGTCCCAACATTCAAAGTCCCCACATTCAGTTCAAGGCTCTGTGTTTTCCTCTTCTCTTTCTGCCGAAGAACCCGCTTTCCACCTCTTCTTCTTCTTTGACTTCGACCCACAGTAGCTGAATTTCCAACGGCGCCCCGTAGGTTGACGGCGCCGGTGGCGGCCGTTGTTAACCCGGGCCACGACCGATCCGGTATGGAATTCTTTGGATGAACGCTCATATTTGTTTGGCAAGGTTTTAACCCGGATGCCCTTCCTGACGCAACCCTCTGCATTTATCCGGGCTTGGGACCGGCCTACAGTTTGCACTGACTTGTGCCACCCATAGGGCTGCATTGTCGTACTAAGCATGATTAATAGTTGGAATTTGCCTTTGTATGTTTAGGCAAACTACATCTTTGCCCTTGGCCTTGAGAAGCGAGATACATTTTAATTTTAAGTATTTTTTCTCTGTTCTTGACAAAACATGGATCTATTGGGCAGCAGAGCATAAAGTTAGTTTACTTTGACAGAGGGACAAGAAGCATGTGACTGCGAGCTGACAACACTGAAAGAAGAACTGCACCCGAGTCACATTGTTAGTGGATTTTGGAGGCTTCCAGAAACACTACAGTCGAGAGACTGCACATTTTCTTAATGATCAAAGCACGAAAAATATTTGTAAAACCCATGTCCTTTCTTGGGTTAAAACTTCATCATGCAACTATTACTAAACATCTGAGCTGAACTCGCTACAACATAATTTAAAAGAATGCCTGCCTAAAAATGAGTGTGCTTCACTATACATTTTGAAGAAATATCTTTTTGGTATACCTGTTCAGACTTGTAGTTCTGAGGCATGTAGCCATTCCTGAAGTAGACCACTGCAACTTCTTGACATTCACTGAATAAGTGGCAGGATGGAATTTGATTAAAACAAGCAAAAAGACAGTCTACACTGTTTTCTTCAAGTTGGATGTTGATGGACAGAAGACACTTACACAAACAGTCTCTTGTCCTGATCAAGTTTTCCGGATTCAGAGACATCCTCAAAACGCTTTCGTATGGTGGCAATATTCCTGAGACACATTGTTTTTCTTTTAATGACAATCTCAGATTTCTCAATTTCAGTGAGCCAAGTTTTTATTGTTAGTGTTTCATTTTAAACATGCAGGTTTTTGAAGCCATTTTAAAGTATTCAGTAATCAGACCATACCTTTTCCACAGCTCATTCTCAATAAATCGTTGATCCAAGATATTCCTCTGATTCTCCTCCACCAAGAACATGACAACCGCTCTTTAATGACAACATGAGCTCCTGTTAAACACTCCCATGACGTGGATTCATTCTCCATCAGGAGTATGGTGCATAATTGTATCAAAAAGTCATCCTTGGACAGCCCCATGGATGAATCTTGAGGTTATGTATTCTGCATTTCAAGATGCTTATATCAGATGTAAAAGCTATTATTTGTCAATGAAATGTTTAATAATGTTTTGGGAGGAGGTACCGCTTTGATCCATAGAGCTCCCAGGCCTTGGCCACAGCCTTGGCAAGGCCCACTGCAGGGTTGTTGTCAATGATGCGCTGGTTCTCTTCCAGCTTGCCAGCCACCTGAAGGGTGTGTCTGTTATAGCAAGGTAAATAAAATATTTGTCAAGATTAAACAGAAATTTTGCAAGGAAGGTCAATAGTGAGACATTCAATGCAACCTCTGAGGACAATTTTTTTTAATTTTGAATTGTTTTCCATAGGAAACAATGTAAATTGAAACAAGCTGCTCCAAACAGAGTGAAAATTTTATCAATTTTCTACATAAATCATAAAACATTTTACTGTACATGCAACATTTTAACATGGAGTCCAGTGCTCACTCTGTTTTGTATAACAGGGACCTGTTTTTACATGGCATTTTTGCTCAGCTTCGAAATTGGACAACATCTGGGGCTTTAAAGTACAACCCCAATTTCAATGAAGTTGGGACGTTGTGTTAAACATAAATAAAAGCAGAATACAATGATTTGCAAATCATATTCAACCTATATTTAATTGAATACACTACACAGACAAGATATTTAATGTTCAAACTGATAAACTGTATTGTTTTTAGCAAAGAATCATTAACTTAACTAAATTTTATGGCTGCAACATTCCAAAAAAGCTGGGACAGGGTCATGTTTACCACTGTGTTACATCATCTTTTCTTTTAACAACATTCAATAAACATTTTGGAACTGAGGACACAAATTTTTTTTTTTTCGTTTTGGAACTGAGGACACTAATTGTTGAAGCTTTGTAGGTGGAATTCTTTTTTTTTTTTTTTTTTTTGAATTGCTCAGTCATTCACAAGCAAAGATGGGGTGAGGTTCACCTCTTTGTGAACAAGTGCGTGAGAAAATAGTCGAACAGTTTAAGGACAATGTTCCTCAACATACAAATGCAAGGAATTTAGGGATTTCATCATCTACGGTCCATATCATCATCATCAAAAGGTTCAGAGAATCTGGAGAAATCACTGCATGCAAGCGGCAAGGCAGAAAACCAACATTGAAAGCCTGTGACCTTCGATCCCTCAGGCGGCACTGCATCTAAAACCGACATAAATGTGTAAAGGATATAACCACATGGGCTCCGGAACACTTCAGAAAACCAATGGCAGTAAATACAGTTCGGCGCTACATCCGTAAGTGCAACTTTAAACTCTACTATGCAAAGCAAAAGCCATTTATCAACACCACCCAGAAACGCCACTGGCTTCTCTGGGCCCGAGCTCATCTAAGATGGACTGATGCAAAGTGGAAAAGTGTTCTGTGGTCCGACGAGTCCACATTTCAAATTGTTTTTGAAAATGGTGGACGTAGTGTCCTCCGGGCCAAAGAGGAAAAGAACCATCCTGACTGTTATTGACGCAAAGTTCAAAAGCCAGCATCTATGATGGTATGGGGCTGTGTTAGTGCCAATGGCATGGGTAACTTACACATCTGTGAAGGCACCATTAATGCTGAAAGGAGAAACACATGCTGCCATCCAAGCAACGTCTTTTTCATGGACGCCCCTGCTTATTTCAGCAAGACAATGCCAAACCACATTCTGCACGGGTTACAACAGCGTGGCTTCGTAGTAAAAGAGTGCAGGTACTAGACTGGCCTGCCCGCAGTCCAGACCTGTCTCCCATTGAAAATGTGTGGCGCATTATCAAGCGTAAAATACGACAACAGAGACCCCGGAGTGTTGAACAGCTGAAGCTGTACATCAAGCAAGAATGCAAAAGAATTCCACCTTCAAAGCTTCAACAATTATTGTCCTCAGTTCCCAAACATTTATTGAATGTTGTTAAAAGAAAAGGTGATGTAACACAGTGGTAAGTCCCGGCTTTTTTGGAACGTGTTGCAGCCATAAAATTCAAAGTTAATGATTATTTGCTAAAACAGTAAAGTTTATCAGTTTGAACATTAACCATCTTCTCTTTGTAGTGTATTCAATTAAATATAGGTCGAACATGATTTGAAAATCATTGTATTCTGTTTTTATTTGTGTGTAAACACAATGTCCCAACTTCATTGGAATTGGGGTTGTATATTAATCCACATTTTTTATTTGTGGATATCAAATACTACTTTACCGGTGTACATCAGGCATGCGTGAGGAGAGGCCTCCAAAACTAGCAGCAAAGGTGTTGATCTCGATCTGTTTTAGAGACATTGGTCCATCCTCCTTCTGCTCCAGCATGTAGTCTGATCGATTCAGACCCAACACAATTGACTGTGAAGACGGCAAGAATACCAAATGACACACTGACACTTTGATGAAGACAGAGCCTGTGTTGTAACCTCTAAAATGAATGTCTTTTTTCATATATACATAGGATATACACACACATACATACGAGGCTTTACACGATCAGGACTTTTGGGGCCGATCACCGATCAGAGTTCAAAAAAACGATAACCGATCATCGAGCCGATCACATGATGGAGAAATGTGACTATTTAAATGACCTGTTCATTTACTGTATAAACTTGTGAACCTAATTGCTCAAAAAAGTATATTTACAATAAATAATGTATCTTTGTTCATCTATTTATGCCAGTGAGGCATAGTGACAGACAGAACAAATGGTCTTCTATTAGATGGCAGGAAGTAAATACACTGATTCATGTATCCACTTTTTGTGACATTTTTGTTTGTTGGTGTGCCGTGAGATTTTTCAATTGTAAAATATGTTCCTTGGCTCCATAAAGGTTAGAAATCACATGACAGAAATAATGGGTGCTAACTTGCTGTAATTAAATTATTTTAATTAAATTACATCACCCACACAGAAACTTTAGAGCATGAGTCGACAGAACGGCGGCATGTTTACGGCCAACCGTTCGTGCTACCACTAGCTTGCTAGGCTACATAAAGTTTTTGTTGCCTGCTTGCGAGCTGTATCGTATTAAAAGTATGTGAACATACCTGAAGCAAGCCTTAAACGAGCGTCCTCTCCTGAGCACCGGTGACCACCAACACACAATTTTCCCCATTTTGTTCTTACAAACACACGGCGTGAGCCATTATTGTTGTCGTCGCCACGGTAACAAGTGTATCCGGTCGCGTTTGCGTTGACACGATGAAGCCCAGTGATCGGAAAAAAAATGGGATGCGGTGGTATTTATTGCAGTAGTCTGACATTGTGGAATCGTGAAAGAGTAAATTTGTCTTTTAGTCTGATACGTGTTGCCTGTTCCACACCGCCAAGGTTTTTTGTTTTTTAAATAACTCAAATATTTCCAATACTTCGTCAAAAGACATGCGACAAGAGTAAAAATAAACTAGCTTTTGGATTCAAATATACTGTGCACGCGGTGACGCGGAGTAAATGTCTTTGCGGAGCAATGACGTCACTGATTGTATCGGCGAATTATGACATTAAAGCCGATCAGCATACAATGCTAATTATCGGCCGATACCGATAAAATCGGTGTAAAGTCTAATACATACAGCGGCTGAGATGAGTATTTAACGTAATCCTTTTTCTCATTAAATATATTTCCAAAAGGTGCTATTGACTTGATAATTTCACCAGATGTTGGAAACAACCCAAGTAATCCATACATACAAAGAAAGTAGAACGAATAAGATCAGAAATTAAGTGGTGTGTAATAATGTGAAATGACACAGGGAACGTATTGAACACGCCAACTGCCATTTATTTAATACTTTGTACAAAAGCCTTAGTTTGCAATGACAGCTTCAAGACACCTCCTGTATGAATAAACTAGTCACATGCATTGCTCTGCTGTGATTTTGGCCCATATATTCTCCCAGTATTTAACTGGCTTGTTCAAATGTTTTTCAAAAAACTTTAAACAAACTTTGACATGATTTTTTTCCCCCACCAACGGGGTCTTGTGTGGTGAGAGTGCATACAGGCCATGGCGGAGTGCATTACTCACCATTTTCCTTGTGACAACAGAATCTGCTAATTCCAGGTCTTTTTGAAGCGCTCCACAGGTGGTCCTTGGCTCTTGGACAACTTTTTGGAGTATTCTTTGCATTATTCTTTGTCTGAAATCTTGCAAAGAGCACCTGATTGAGGCAAATTTATGGTGGTATGATTGGTTTTCCACTTGCGTATTACGGCCTCAACTGTGCTCACTGGAACATTCAGAAGCTTAGATATGCACCTGCAACCACTGCCATCGTTATGTTTTGCAACAATTTCTTTGCGATGGTCTTGAGACAGCTCTCTTCTCTTACCCATCATGAGATGTGTCTTGACTCACACATTGGCAATGAGACCTTTTTGTAGGCCATCTATTAGGACTGAACCAGCTGATATTCCTTTGTACTGACAAGTGGCTGGATTGTCGTTTGATTATTGATAGATTTTAGGTGTTGTCTTGGCTTTCCATGGCTTTTTGCACCTCCTTTTCTTCATGTGTTCAATACTTTCTCCCTGTGTCATTTCACATTTTTACACACAACTTAATTTCTGGTCTTATTTGTTCAACTTTCTTTCTATGTATGGATTACTTGGATTGTTCCTAACATCTGGTGAAATCTTCAGGTCAATAGCACCTTTGAAAGTGTATTTAGTGAGAAAAATGGTGACGTGTTAAATACTTATTTCACACACTGTGTGTGTGTGTGTGTGTGTGTGTATGTGTGTATATATAAACACACACACACACACACACACACACACACACACACACCTAATACCAACTCAATGTTAAGATGCAGTATATGGACAAAGGTTCTGGGAACACCTCTTAATTGTGAGGGCTTGGACAACATTCCTTAGTTCACAATGAATCTTAATTCTTCATTTTAACTAGACATAAAAAACATGCTGAGTCGGAACAGTTTGAAACTTTTTTTTTTTTGTCTGTTCCTGCATGACCGTGCACAAAGTAAGGTCCTTGAGGACATTCTTTGCTCGAAATGGTAAAACAGGTTATTCAGGTGGGCTCTCATACCTGCAATCTTCCTTCTTTAAGGACCTGCTGGTGGATCTTGAACAACCTTGCAGTGAAATCATCCACAGCAATGGTGCTAGAATACAAAAGCTTGTCAAAACATGACAAGTTATCCATTGTAATAACTATTATAGATCAGCTCACAAAGACATAAAATGAATGAGCCATTTCCGAGGTTTGTCTTATTCACTAACAATTTCTGCGTCAAATGTAAAACATCTCCCTTATTTAACAAACACTCTATAATCTATTACTTTTATAATTATGCTTCAACATGAGGTTAGCGTCCCACCTGGCAAGAGACTCTTGCAGGAAGTCAGGATCCTGGCTGATCTTATCTACCAGTGTGTTGTAGTGAGTTTGCAGTGCCATGCCTTGGAGGAAAATAGGTTTTGGCACAGGTGAGGGGAACAGCGTGAAGGGAGCATAAGTCACCACCTAAAATGCAAAGAGCAATATGATATACAGCTGATTGCTTGGAACAAATGTAATTTGGTTTTTCCATAGTCAATGGTCAACCCCTCTATAAAGTTTCATGGAAATGTTTTAAGTAGTTTTGCGTAACCAGCCACTTAACCAGCCTGACATATAACCTCTGGCCAGGCAGAGTAGCAATCACGTCAGCATTGTGGAGATGCTTTACGCAAATCGATTGACAACACTGTTAGTAGACTGCAAATTATGCTCTGGAAAATGGACGTTGAACTCCTGGGAGACCGGCCCGCCTGCAGACCTTTCTCCCATTGAAAATGTGTGGCGCATTATGAAGCGTAAAATACGACAACGGACTGTTGAACAGCTGAAGCTTTACATCAAGCAAGAATGGGAAAGAGTTCTACCTACAAAGCTCCAACAATTAGTGTCCTCAGTTCCCAAAAGTTTATTGAATGATGTTAAAAGAAAAGGTGATGTAACACAGTGGTAAACATGACCCTGTCCCAGCTTTTTAGGAATGTTGCAGCCATAAAATTCTAAGTTAATGATTATTTCCTAAAAACAATACAGTTTATCAGTTTGAACATTAAATATCTTGTCTGTGGAGTGTATTCGATTAAATATAGGTTGAACATGATTTGCAAATCATTGTATTCTGTTTTATTTATGTTTAACACAACGTCCCAACTTCATTGGAATTGGGGTTGTATATATGCTTTTTACAGTGTCCCTCGTTTTCAGACTGAGAAACCACATAACTGAAAAACCTTGTGTTACAGGCTACATTTAAATGTGTGTCAAGACTGTTAGAAGAAAAAAAAACATGCTGTTGGTTGTTAAAATGTCAAGTTATTACATTTTCATCATAATTGCAAGACGTAATGCCATTATCAAGCAAATCAGTGGATGTGAATATTCAAATGTAAGTACTTGTAGTTGTACACTGTCTGGGGGGGGAAGTGGTTTGGGGGCATCCTCACTAACTTAAGTGAGTTGGACATGGTTAATTTTGTACCCTGAGGTGCTAATGGTCAACGTGAAGGAGACTTTTATGAGTTAAGCTCATATGGTTCATTCTTTACCCTTTTGTGGTAATGGTCAACATAAAAGGAGATGAGGGGTGGGGGTACCAAAAATACGTGCAATTCTCACCTCTGATGAGTTGGGGGATTCTTTCATCCTCATAAGGACACCCTGTAAAAGTGCTGCATCTTTTGCCACTTCCGCCAAATAATTTATTAGGGTTGTGTTCATCAGTAGCTCACTTGGTATTCCCTGGGCCATTCTGATAGATATTTAAACTATAAAACAAAACAAAAAAGAGGGGGGGGGGAGTCTAAGCCAACGTAAATATGTTGCACAGTACAGCAGGGTGCAGATTTCCAATTTTAAAACACCAGCAGTTATTTGTACAGTAGGGTAATCGAGTTCAGCGTCATTTATCAATCAGAAAAAATAACACAAAAACAGTCAAATTTAACATTGAACACCAGTATATTACAAAACAATTTACTGTTATAAAACACACACACACACACACACACACACACACACACACACACACACACACACACACACACACACACACACACCTTTCAAACAAGAAATGCGTTGCGCATAAACATGAGTACTAATTTAAACTTACTGTCATCACCCCCGCTAGTGACGATAAGTGGTACGGAAGATGAATGGATGAATGAATGTTTAATACGTAAGAATACAGCCATTAGCCTCATGCTAACTGGATTTTAATAGTCCAAAACTACATCCCTTGCTGGCGTGTTTCTTCTTGCGTGGTAAAAGCATTCTTTGAATTACATGTCCGTGATCGTCAAAAGAAACCTCCCTTACCTTTCCGAAGCACGTCGGGCGCTGTTATCACTTGACGGTGAATTTTGACAAGGACGCGGGTATGTTTTGACTGCTCGAGCCAGACTTCAGAGTGTGTCCTACCTTGTGTCGGCTGGCTTGACCGCAGTTAAATACTGCGATCAAGCCAGCCTCCACTCGTAAAGTAGCAGTCAAACCAGCCACCCCTAATTTTGTTCATACTAGGCATTACGGTAATAAATCGCCAACTCGCGGCGAAACCCACCTTCAAAATAAAAGCTTTCCAATAATACTGACGTCAATGCTCTTCGCTTCAGGAATGCAACGTGCATTAAAACATTCAGTTTATTTGATATCTTTGGAAAAAATAAATGGTAAATGGACTGCACTTATATAGCGTTTTATCTACACCATCACATTGCCCAAAGCGCTTCACAAAGCCTCACATTCACACACACTTTCATAAACCAATGGGCGACTGCTGCCATGCGAGGCAATGCCAGGCCCACTGGGAGCAAATTAGGGTTCAGTGTGTTGCCCAAGGACACTTCGACATGCGAACAGTCGTAGCAAGGATTTGAACCTGTACTACCTACTGAGCCAAAGCCACCCTAAAATAATCCCATTGGTATGGCAAAACAAATCCAGATCTGTGTGACAGACCACCAAGGACACCACGAAAAGAGGTTTGATGAAGATCTGATATTGTATTTCAAAATAAAAGTGAAAACTGCATATTTTGCTGTCATTACCCCTGATTGAAAAAAATCTGTTAACATTTTTTTTAATGAGTTATCGCAACACCAGTCCAGTTCTGGAGCACACTTGACCACCCCAGGTCTCCAACAAAAGATTTCCCATCCAAATCTGATGTGGCATTTCAAAATTTAAGTCTCCTGAAATTGGTACATTTCACTGTCAAACATTAATTTGAAAAAATTACGAGATATCGCAACACCAGTCAAGTTCTGAAGCACACTTGACCACCCCAGGTCTCCAACAAAAGATTTCCCATCCAAATCTGATGTGGCATTTCAAAATTTAAGTCTCATGAAATTGGTACATTTCACTGTCAAACATTAATTTTAAAAAATTACGAGATATCGCAACACCAGTCCAGTTCTGGGGGACACTACACCACACCAGGTACCGTGTTTCTTATAACTATTTAAAATATACTGTTTTCCTTCCAGATGATGTCGTGGTTCATTCGCATGACTTCAATGCAGCCAGCGTGGGTTTGGTTCGCACTCAGTGATGGTCTCTACAGTATATGTGCCCTGCGACTGACTGCCGACCCAATGTGTGTCTCAATGATCCCAGGAGCCAAGTTGTCTGGGGCTTTATGCAAACAGGTCCTAGGTGAGGGACCAGACAAAGCACAGCTCCTAAAACCCCTATGATAACAAACAATTCAGGAAGACGTTTTCCCTTGCCCGGACGCGGGTCACCTCTGGAGCTAGGCCTGGAGGTGGGGCTCGAAGGCGAGCGCCTGGTGGCCGGGCCTGCACCCATAGGGCCTGGCCAGGGAGAGCCCGAAAGGGTAACGGGGGTTCCCCTTCCCATGGGCTCACCACCTGTGGGAGGGGCCATAGGGGTCGGATGCAGTGTGAGTTGGGCAGTGTATGAAGGCAGGGACCTTGGCGATCCGATCCCCAAGCTGGTGTGCGAGGTCGAGAAGTTCCGACTAGATATAGTCGGGCTCGCCTCCACACACAGCTTGAGAGCTGGTACCAGTCCTCTCGAGAGGGGTTGGACTCTTTTCCACTCTGGAGTTGCCAACGGTGAGAGGCGCCGAGCAGGTGTGGGTATACTTATTGGCCCCCAGCTCGGCGCCTTCACGTTGGAGTTCACCTTGGTGGATGAGAAGGTATGCTCCCTCCGCCTTCGGGTGGGGGGACGGTCCTGACTGTTGTTTGTGCCTATGCACCAAACAGCAGTTCAGAGTACCCACCCTTTTTGGAGTCCTTGGAGGGGATGCTGGAGAGCGGTCCCGCTGGGGACTCCATCATTCTGCTGTGGGACTTCAATGCTCACTTGGCAATGACAGTGAGACCTGGAAGGACGTGATTGAGAGGAACGCCCCCCGCACCCCTGATCAGAACCCGAGCGGTGTTCTGTTATTGGACTTCTGTGCTCATCACGGACTGTTCATAATGAACACCATGTTCAAGTATAAGGGTCCCCACACGTGCATTGGGAACCAGGACACCCTAGGTCGCAGTTCGATGATCAACTTTGTGGTCGTGTCATCGGACTTGTGGCCGCATGTCTTGGAGGGGCGGAGCTGTCAACTGATCACCACCTGGTGTTGAGTTGGGTCTGATGGTGGGGGAAGATGCCGGTCCGACGTGGCAGGCCCAAACGTATTGTGAGGGTCTCCTGGGAACATCTGGCAGAATCCCCTGTCAAAAGGAGTTTCAACTCCCACCTCCGACAGAACTTTGCTCATGTTCCGGTGGAGGCGGGGGACATTGAGTCCGAGTGGAACATGTGGACTCCTGAGGCAGCTGATGGGTACCGGCTGGCCAAGCGGAATGCAGCTTTGGTGGTTGCTGAAGCAAAAAGTCGGGCATGGGAGGAGTTCGGTGAGGCCATGGAGAAAGACTTCCGGATAGCTTCGAGGAAATTCTGGTCCACCATCCGGCGTCTCAGGAGGGGGAAGCAGTGCACCATCAACACTGTGTATAGTGGGGATGGGGCGCTGGTGACTTCGACTCAGGACGTTGTGAGTCGGTGGGGAGAATACTTCGAAGACCTCCTCAATTTCACTGACACGCCTTCCAATGACGAAGCAGAGTCTGGGTTCTTTGAGGCATGCTCTCCTATCTCTGGGTTTGAGGTCACCGTGGTGGTGAAGAAGCTCATCGGTGGCATGGCCCCGGGGATGGATGAGATCCCTTAGAGATAGGGTGAGAAGCTCGGTCATCAGGGAGGAGCTCAAAGTAGAGCCGATGCTCCTCCGCATTGAGAGGAGCCAGATGAGGTGTCTGGGGGATCTGATTCGGATGCCTCCAGGACACCTCGCTGGTGAGGTGTTCCGGACAAGTCCCACCGGAAGGAGACCCGGGGATGACCCAGGACACGGTGGGGAGACTACGTCTCTCGGCTGGCCTGGGAATGCCTCGGGATCCCCCTGGAAGAGCTGGATGAAGTGGCTGGGGAGAGGGAAGTCTGGGCGTCCCTGCTAAAGCTACTGCCCCCGCGACCTGACCTCGGATAAGCGGTAGAAAATGGATGGATTGATGGACATCAGATTTGGGTGGGACCACTTTTGATGGATACCTGGTGTGGTGTAGTGTCCCCCAGAACTGGACTGGTGTTGGGATATCTCATAAATTTTTTAATGAATTTTTTAAATACGCGGTAATGACAGTGAAATATACCAATTTCAGGGGACTTTTATTTTGAAATGCCACATCAGATTTGGATGGGACCACTTTTGTTGGAAAGCTGGGGAGGTGTATTCTCCCCCAGAACTGGACTGGTGTTGCGATATCTCAGATTTTTTTTAATATGTTTTAATTCAGTGGTAGTGACAGTGAAATATACCAATTTCAGGGGACTTTTATTTTGAAATGCCACATCAGATTTGGATGGGACCTCTTTTGTTGGAGACCTGGGGTGGGGTACTGTCCCCCAGAACTGGACTGGTGTTGCGATTTCTCATTGAACACTTTTAATGTATGTTTTTATTCAGTGGTAGTGACAGTGAAATATACCAATTTCAGGGGCTTTTATTTTGAAATGCCACATCAGATTTGGATAGGACCTCTTTTGTTGGAGACCTGGAGTGGTGTAGTGTCCCCCAAAACTGGACCGGTGTTGCGATATCTCATTAAAAAAAAAAAAAAAAGATTTTTTCAGTCACGGGTAATGACAGCAAAATATGCAGTTTTCAGAGACTTTTATTTTGAAATACAATATCAGATCTTCATCAAACCTCTTTTCGTGTAGTCCTTGGTGGTCTGTCACACAGATCTGGACTTGTCTTGCGATACCAATGGGATTACTTTAGGGTGGCTTTGGCTCAGTAGGTCGAACAGGTTCGAATCCTTGCTACGACTGTCCGCATGTCGAAGTGTCCTTGGGCAAGACACTGAACCCTAATTTGCTCCCAGTGGGCCTGGCATTGCCTCGCATGGCAGCAGTCGCCCATTGGTTTATGAAAGTGTGTGTGAATGTGAGGCTTTGTAAAGCGCTTTGGGCACTGTGATGGTGTTGATAAAGCGGTATATAAGTGTAGTCGATTTACCATTTATTTTTCCAAAGATATCAAATAAACTGAATGTTTTAATGCACGTTGCATTCCTGAAGCGAAGAGCATTGACGTCAGTATTATTGGAAAGCTTTTATTTTGAAGGTGGGTTTCGCCGCGAGTTGGCGATTTATTACCGTAATGCCTAGTATGAACAAAATTAGGGGTGGCTGGTTTGACTGCTACTTTACGAGTGGAGGCTGGCTTGACAGCAGTAGCTTCCTGTCACGTGACTGATACAACCAATCCGCGGGTTGAAGACTGCCACATGAATTAAAATTCAGGAAGTCGCTGAGTATTGCGCTAACAGTGAGGTTTTTCTACCTGCTTTATATATTCTTGTTGAAATTGAAAACTTTACGCCGCTTATGCATAGTCACCCACTCAACCAGTTCAGTGTGTTCTGCTTGGTGTTCATGGCGTAATTGTTGTTTGCTGTTTCTGTGTTTAAATGCGATCAAAAAACTGTCAAACCTTGTTGATTTGGCGTTACTGTCTGTTTAATGTGAACTCGTTCTACATGCTGTGACATTAACCTTTTTTTTTTTGTATGTTTTTTTTGTCATTGTGGCAATGACAGATTGCATATAATCACGATTAGCTTCCTGTCTACTAGTGCTCTGTGACATTTAGTGATTTACTTAAATATTTTTGTGTCCAACGTTAATATGTATTCCTCTGAATTGTAAAATATGCTTTCTACTATTAACTCGTCATACAATATTATTTAGATGTTGTTTGACTTTTAAGTAATATTGTTCCAGCAAACAGTTCGAAGTGACTTTTGGGTGACTTGACTGTTGAGCGTTCACTCCAGTAAAACTATATCCTGCCTCCTTTTTGTTTTTGAAATAATGATTATATTGTCTGAATTTTACTAACAACTATACTTATTCAGTGTGAGATCTCATCCTGTTTCGCTGAACAAAAAGCAATTATTCTGCTGTAAGAATGGCAACGAGTGGATACACAGGTTAATTGTCATTTTTGTCGAGTGGATGAAATTTTAACCGTTCTACCTGTCTATATATCGCAGGCTTAGATAAATGAGCAATGATATGTTACTTGCATCCTTCCATCCATCCATTTTCTGTACCGCTTTATCCTCACAAGGGTCGCGGGCGTGCTGGAACCTATCCCAGCTACCTTCGGGCGAGAGGCGGGGTACACCCTGAACTGGTGGCCAGGCAATCGCAGGGCACATATAAACAAACAGCTATTCGTGCACACATTCACACCTAAGGGCAATTTAGAGTCCTCAATCAACCTACCATGCATGTTTTTGGGATGTGGGAGGAAACCGGCGTACCGGAGGAATCCCACGCAGGCACGGGGAGAACATGCAAACTCCACACAGGCGGTGCTGGGATTTGAACCATGGTCCTCAGAACTGTGAGGCAGATATGCTAATCAGTCGTTCACCGTGCCGCCTCGTTATTTGCAGCAGATATAAATTCTTTATCAATTACTTTGACAAGTGGGTCATATTGTTTTACAGTACACTGTGTTTTGCTTGTGTACTCGTAGATGGCGAATGCACAGCTCTCAAGGGCTGAGGCGTTGGCCTGCTCAGGCTGCAGACACGCATGTCATGTGATGCTCTACTCTGACACCAAAAGTCAGCTTTTTGGGAGAACTCCCATCAAACATATCATACTGGTGAGGGAAAGAACATTTATAAATACAGGCATTTTGAATGCATTAGCAAAATTCTGCAGATGTTTTTTTTTTTATTTAAACATTGTGCAAATTCTCTTCACTAGTGTATGTCTTAAATGTGTTAACATGTTTAGAAGCATCGGTGTGTTTGTCTAGCAGCCTCTGTCCTGTCACATTCCACAGATGCAGATGCGCTTTGACGGTCTGCTGGGTTTCCCTGGCGGGTGAGTCGCTCTCAATGCTGCTTTTATTTTATCCCTTACTCCCTTTTTTATTACTGTTTTGGCAAATATTTTTCCGACAGAATAAGTAAGGAAGCAATCTTGTCTTTATGGGTCTTTATTACAAAAAAAAAAAAAAAGTCTTTGCAAAGAGAAGAAAAGGTACAAGTCTTACGAGTTGTCACCCCTTACTGAAGTCTAAGCAAAACAATCACCTCCATTATACAGAAGGGAGAGAGACAGAGAAGGAAAGCAAAACAATTATCTTTGTCCAGCTGCACTTAACTTACCTTTATCAAAAAACAGGTCGTAGTCACAACATGACTGGGAACAACCAGGATGCACAAAACGGCTGGAAAACAGCCAGCAGTCACAACATGGAACAATAAAGCATGTGAAGGTTGTATAAAACTATCCATCCATCCATCCATTTTCTGAGCCGCTTCTCCTCACTAGGGTCGCGGGCGTGCTGGAGCCTATCCCAGCTGTCATCGGGCAGGAGGCGGGGTACACCCTGAACTGGTTGCCAGCCAATCGCAGGGCACATACAAACAAACAACCATTCGCACTCACATTCACACCTACGGGCAATTTAAAGTCTCCAATTAATGCATGTTTTTTTTGGGAAGAAACCGGAGTGCCCGGAGAAAACCCACGCAGGCACGGGGAGAACATGCAAACCACACAGGCGGGGCCCCGCGGGGATTGAACCCGGGTCCTCAGAACTGTGAGGTGACGCGCTAACCAGTCGTCCACCGTGCCGCCCTCAATTTAATTACATTTTTAAAAATTCCAATTACAATATTCAATGTATTTTATTGATTATATTCACCCAATGTGTAATTTAACTTCCACATTACACATTCATTTTTGTAAACCATATCACAGCATACAGGCATTCAAAGAAAGATGTCAGAGTGAAGCAGTGTGCAAACAGTGCTGCACCTCTTGACGTCGGGCGATGGGGTGGTCAATGCCTTGCTCAAGGGCACCTCGGCGGTAGCCAGGAAGCAGATTGGCATCTCTCTCACATCTAGTTGCCTTTGTGTTCAAAGCCTAAGTCCTTACAGATGAGCTACTGACGCCCAGTTTTTAGCTTAATTACCTTTGGATTTTGAATTGGGTTAAGAAAAGAAAATGAACTTTAGAGGAATTCAGTAGCACATGTACATCTACCAGATTCATTCATGCAAATCAGTCACCTTTTGGCGAAATTCGCCTTTTTGAACTCAAAATAGGCCATTTACGTGAATCATATAGAACCAATTAGTTTTTCACCATCGCTGTCATCATCGGCTGTTTCGTACTCCTTGAACGGTGACAGCTAGCGGTAACGGTACTTTTACTCCGTTACAATGATCTAAATGTCGCTCGCTACTTTTATTTATCAATTATTGCTTATTTATCAATTATTTCGTGCGCGAGACTAGGACTTCGACTTCCGCATTGGGCGCTGTTTGCGTCAATCTAATTTAAGCGCTAGTGACGTTTAAGTCTAGTTCACCAATCAAACAAAAAAAGAAAGTCACACAACACTCACTGCGGGTCGTGGTCCCTGGTTGCAGGAACTAACTTCAAATTTAGAAATGTCCAAAAAAAAAACAGAAGAATATTGTACTTAATATGCAGGAAGTTGCATTTGCGATTAGCCTTTGAAGTTGGTAATAGTGAAAAATGAAGTGAAACAGGCAATACATTTAGTCAATTATTTTCCAGAATGAGAGTGCTTAAAGAGGAGGATGCTATTCATGTGGCACAGCTTGAAGCAGGCTTCAGGTGCAGGTGGAGATTGACCTGGCTCAAGTTGGAGGCCAAAACAAAAAGGCAAAGAAATGAGGCAAATTTTATTTTAATCTTAAATCTGTGCATCAACATGTACTTTAGCGGTGTACATAAATGTTTCTCTGCATAAAGAAATTTTTTTGATTTTTGCCTTATTGTACACTTCAGAATCTTCCAGATTGCTTAATTTATGTTAAAATAAAAAAAAATCTCTGCGAGGGCCCAGGGGATCCCCCAGACCCCTGCTACAATGTTTTGTTTTTTTTTTGTGACCTTTTTCATGCCTTTGGTGTTTGCATTTCTGCAGATTGCATAAGTGGGCAATTTGCGATTAAATGCAATAATTAAAGATATAGGATATACTGTTCTAAAGTTGATCTTGAACTAATATTGCAAGATCCAGAGCCTCCATCAAGCATCTTATCATGTGAGACCAGGACATGTGTCATCAGACTTCAGGTTAGCGAATAGTGAGCATGTCTAACAGCGATCCCCAACCGTTTTTTTGTGCCACGGACCTGTTTCACGTGAAGACATTTATATATTTTTTTTTAATTATACATGCAACTCACCATTACAATTATATGTTGTTGTCGTAATGTGTGGGAGGCTTGTGCGTGTCTCTCTTCAAAGAGCCTGTCCCATATCGGAGTAATTTTTTTTTTCTTCAAAAAAAATTCCCAAGTCATGTTTCTATTGCTCGAGCTCCATGTGCCGAAGCAGATTTTATGAGACAAATGCCTCAATGCCTGACGTGACAAATTTCGCAGAGCGGGTTTTGGTGCTTGTGAGTCAGCTAACAATAAACACATACCTTAAGTTGGGCTGCCGATACTGTCTGATAGTCTCATTATTTGGCCTGCTCCCCTTTTGTGTGAATCTCTCCAAACAACGTTTGTAGTTTTTACAAATTTTTGCCAGTTTGTGGGCTTACGTTTTTCCAGTATTGCATGAAGAGCGTTTTGACAGAGGCACAGGCAGATGCACCTGATTTTCAAAATTAAACCTTTTTTAGAATCTAATGATCAATAAAATATATTTTGTCCAGTGTCTCTGTGCGACCCGGTGCTCATCCTCTGCCTGGTGAGGAAAATATCCATCCATTTTCTATAGTGCTTGGCTTTATAGGGTTGAGTGGGAGGGAGGTGGAGCCTATCCCAGTTGACTTTTGAGCGGGAAGCCGGGTCCACCCAGGACTGTAAATGCAGGACCATCTTAAAAAAATATATGTTCAAATGTACCCTCAAATCCCTCTTAAGCAATTTTTACAAAGCCAAGTGGGAGAAATACTGCATTTCACTGTCTCCATCAGAAAAATAATGGAAAAGAAATGCTTTATTTCTCGGTGATTCTTGGGTAAAACACCAATCTCACCTGCCTCCAACTTGCCTGCAGGCGTGCGAGTTGAAGATATCATCCTTTGGCCATTTTGTAAACAATCCGCTTTCCATATTTATTTAAACATGTGGGGGTCACTGAAGAGCAATAGGCCCCAAATTGTTGATGTGCATTGATATTTTATTTCTAAACTTTGACCACCTCTCTTCTCACCCCCTTAGGTTTGTTAATCAATCACAGGAGCGCTTGGAGGCGGGGCTTTGTAGGGAGTTACAGGAGGAGTTGGGTGTGACTCTTTCTATATCTGAAGACGATCATGCGGATGCTCGCTATGCCACTGGAACCAACTCGTCCCCCCGTCTCATCACTCACTTCTATGTGAAGAAGCTAAAGGAGGAGCAGATTAAGGAGGTGGAGCAAGCATCTGCCTCCACAGCAAAAGATCATGGCCAGGAGGTAGTGTGCATGGGTGCTGTTCCCTCGAGAATGACAGATTTCAGCCATTTTCCCAATGCCATGTCCCCCATCGCCTCTTTTTCTCTTATGTCAAGGTCTTGGGGATGGTCCGAGTCCCCCTCTACACTACAAAAGGCGGGGGTGGCCTCTCATCGTTCCTGTCGCATGCGTTCATCGGGAGTGCTCGCACCCAGCTGGTCGACTCTCTGCTGCGCCTCCACCTGCTTGCCCCCGAGGACCTGCACAAAGCCCTCAAGCACTCATTGAAGACGCATGCACTTGGTGCAGTGGACCTGCAAGCAGCACTTGCGCTGACTGAGGCCAAGAGGGATCACTCTTGAATAATGGTTACTCAAGCACACACATGGGTACAGTCACAATATGGGTCAACAATAGTAACAGTTTCTCAACACCAAACTCATCCTGACACACAAAAGGGCCTTACCTGAATTGTTCCAACAAAGCAGGTAGCAAACAGGTGCATCTCAGAAAATTGGAATATTTTGGAAAATGTTATGTATTTCAGTATTTCACTTCAAAAATTAAAATTAAATTAATTATTGTACTATAGTAAAACATTCACTACCCAAAGAGTGAAATACATATTTTCTATTCTTTTTCATAATTTTGGTGATTATAGCTTACAGTGAACAAAAACCCCAAATTTGTCATCTCCACTAATTATAATATTACATAAGAAACTAAATTATTTTTAGTTAAAGAATATATATACATATATATTCTAAAGTCCTAAAAAATATTTTCCTGTGTTAAATGAATCTATATAATAGCGTCACTTTTTGAATTGCACTATTGGAATAAAGGAACTGTCTATGATATCCTAATTTATTGAAATGCACCTGTAGAGTTGTCCAAAATGTCTTGGTAATGTGTAGAAATAAAATTAAATGTGAATTAAGGAGTCTAGAAAAATCCCCCGTTATTCATAAGTTGATCGTGAGGTGCGTCTATATAGTGTACATTAGCGGTCACCAATAAGTAGCCCCCAAGGACCACATGAGTAGGCCTGTTCAAAAATAGATTACCAGTGAGATGTGTTAATTTTTTTGTGGCTATTCTTTTACAAATCACACTTGCATTGATGTAAATTTGGAAATTACAGTCTTTAAAAAATATATGCCTTAGTTCAAACGTCAGTATTGTCGCTCATGTCCAAACCTTAGGGTTCTGAAAACAAGCACCAGGGTGCATAAAAAATGAGGATATGATTTATACCCAAATAATTTGTTTCAAATTTGTTATTACAGAAACATTTATCAAACTGGGAGCCCTTCACATTGATCAGTACTCGAAAATTAGCCCTTAGTTTTAAAAAGATGACCCCTGGTATACACCTGTCCAAAGAACATCTGAATATGGTAGATGATGATTTATTTTCATTACTTGTTGTTCTCTTTTGTAAGTGGCATTTTTTCCCATCATAAAAAAAATAATAAGGTGGTACAGTTGAGTTCGTTTCATACTGGGACGATTTGGTACACCCTTATTTTGATACCATATGAGTTGGCTTGGCTTCTTCGGTGTTGACCACGTGTTTCCCTCTGAACAAATGCACATACACTCGTGTCCATCTGTAGGGGGAGGGCTTGAGCAAAAATACAAAACATTTACAATCATGTACTCTTCCTGTGCTCAATAAAAGTCTGCAGTACAACATCGATCAGAGATTGTAAACACTTTGTTTTTTAATTATACCATTACTTAACTTTGTGGTATCTTTAAAATGACACAATAAGAACATTTTTCACCATTTAAACCGTTTTCAGGTGCCTTAATAAAATGTCTCTGGCATTCTTCTCGCAAAATATATAAAGTATAAAGAATGGTAGCACATCTACTTAGATCACTGGTTGATATCACTCTGTTTTGGAAAGCGGCAGCTTATTCTCATGAAAATGAGACATTGTGCTTACCTCCAACACAATACCGAGTCGAGTATGGCTTTCACTGGGCAGGCGGCTACTTGTCCTCAAACAGTCACAAACACATTTGTAGTAGTAGGAGGAGTACTTCCAACACCAAATTGCGAAATTAGACTCTTCAATTAGTGTGCGGATATGTACATGTGGTGCTGCAGAGGACACATGGGTAAGAAACCCACGGCGACAAACTCGCCAAACATTCGAGTATGTGCCAGTTATCAGAAGCTCGCACTTATAACACTGTTAGCTAATGCTAATCTGTGTTATCACTGCAACTCTGCTTACCTTTTGGCCCAGCCTATATATAACAAACCATGGGCGGAGAAACTCTTGAGTGGGGCATTAGTACGTAAACTTGAAAATTCTGAACAGCCCGCTTATAGACACATTTTTGGAAGCAGGCAGCTGATGCCAGAAACACAACTATGTAAGCAATTATTCTTTTTTTCCCCCCATATTATGCTAATATCATGGTTTATTCAAACTAGGGCTACAACGAACCGTTATTTTAATAATCGATTAGTCGGTCGAATATTTTCTCCATCAATGGAATAGTCTGAGAAGGATTTTTTATTTTTTATTTTATTCAAAAACAGGACCTTATTTCAAATTGACTGCAGAAAAGCCCACAGGCAAGTTGCTGCACGAACATCCCAGAGCTCTTTTAGGAATACATCCATCCATTCATCCATTTTCGACACCGCTTATCCTCACTAGGGTCGCGGGAATGCTGCAGCCTATCCCAGCTGTCTTCGGGCGAGAGGCGGGGTACACCCTAAACTGGTTGACAGCCAATCACAGGGCACATATAAACAAACAACCATTCGCACTCACATTCACGCCTACGGACGATTTAAATTCGTCAATTAACCTACCGTTAGCAGGTCAACCTGCTCAATAACAGTCCTACCAGACTTAAAATAAAAATAATGTATTTTCATGCCCAGTTTTACTGTAGTATGTGCCGCAATTAGCACATTCTTAATTTGTTTTTTTTAAATCTGTTTTGAGACAATTTAGCATAAAATGTGTTAGTATTACTATTAGGTAATGTGACATGTTGTTGTGGTGGACATTAATTGTTCCATCCCGAATGTCGTGGTCACCGAGCGCACCCGCTCACCGTCTGGACTGTGTTGACGCACTTGTCTCTTCATTAATCGTTATTATATAGTTTTGTTGAATTGGAGGTAAATAATTACCTTAGCATAGGTGCTAATTGTTTGTTAGCATGTTTATCTGTATGTGTATGTATGTGTCCGTTTTACAAAATACTACGACTAGGAGTGACAAATAAACTGCTTGAAGCAAGAACGTTTTGCCTGTTTGGCGAATTGATGGCTATCTTTCTATCGGTATCAATCTGCACACATCCACTCTGAATGCCTTACGCCATAGTTGTAGCGCTCGCTTCCTCCTCATCAGTGCCTCCATTTATTGCAAAGCAATAAGTAATTGATGACTGAAATTCTTCAGGCGGAATTTTGTACCCCAAGGGTACTTTGACGGCACCTTTTGCACACATCGGGGCACATAGTGTAAAAAAAAAAAAAGGAGGATAAAATGTGGGGGGTCACGTGCCCCAGTGCACTCCGCGAGTGACGTAATAGCCGCCCGATGCAAAATGGGTGGCTGACATAATAATCGTGGGACACAACGAATCGATAATTAAATTTGTTTTTAATTATAGGTTTTATCAATATTGTCAATTTCTTGTTGCAGCCCTAATTCAAACAATTGTAAAAAGCAGCTCATGGCAATAAAAATAAAAGTACAAAGGAACTACATAAGAGATCTCGGTCGGCAGCGATATGGTCATATTCAAAGTAAAATAGCCGATTAGTCCGAGAGAACCCGCCCTTCCTTTCTTGGATTTGAGCGTCTTAAATTTGTTTTGTATTTAAAAAAAAAAATTTTTTTTGGCAGTGTATTTTTGAAGAGTTAGAGCACGTTGCCGGGCAATCCGCGGATTAATTACGTGCGTGACATGCTATATAGCCTGCAGCGGAAGATTTGATTCTGTTTAAGTGTACCCTCGGTGCGCATGAGACGCCTGCACCACATGTTAGTAACCTCCTTCCCAGACTGTTGCAGAGCCATGCTGCCGTCGTAATGTTGACGATGCACACTATCCGAGTGTACTACTGCCCACCGCGTACATATAAAATGCAGCATTTCTGAGTTCAAGTTTATTACCCTGCATTCAGTCCATGAAATACCCTTGAATCGTAAATATGTCGCCCAAGGTGATGTATGATTCCATTATGGTGTAAAAGCTGTCACTCACAATGACAGACTAATCTTAGCTGCATTAATAACGTAAATGGAGAATGCGTTTGTCTGCAGCATATGTGTTTGCAGTCTTGTAATGAGTATAAGCTGCTTGTGACGCTCTGCATCCGACATGGCAGACGGCAAACATGTCGTGTGTGTGTGTGTGTGTGTGTGCAAGTCATGTGAGGGTGAATAATACAAGGTCATCAGAATAACATTCGGGAGAGTGAGAGAAATGGACGTGGGGTGGGGGGTGTTTGCAGTGCAAACGATGGATGGATGGATGGATGCATGTTGGGAGGGAGGTAGAACAAGAACGAGGGATGCTGAGAGAGAAAGATGGTATATTCATAGCAGCAGTGGTATTTATAGCTGCCCGGAGGAGAGGAAAGTGTGGAGGCGTGGCCTGAGTGGCTTCACGAGGCGGCGAGGGACGGAATGGGAGGAGTGAAGCATTTGTGGTGTGAGAGGGAGGCTATTTAGCGTATTTGGCAGGGGAGCGGAAGAAAGGAAGAAAGAGGGGAGGGAGGGCTGTTTTGGAGTCTGAGATGCGAGTGAGAGAGAGAGAGAGAGAGAGAGAGAGAGAGAGAGAAATGAGGGAGGGTTAGGGGAGGTAGGAGAGTACTGAGCTGAGAGGAATCTGTCAGATTCAAACACACACGGCTCTCTTGCTGTCTTTGCGATGAAGAGAAGGAGGGATGGGAGGAGAGATCTGAGGAAAAGATAGAAAGAGACAACAGAGGCGCACAAAGTGAGGTATGCAACGCTGACAACCATTGTGCGTGTGCGTGTGAGATGGGATGGGATGGTTGATGTGTTTACACATGAGAGTGGATGCTTGTGTACATGTAAAGTGAATGACGTTTTATCTATGCAGTATTTAGTGTTTTAAAAGCATTTGTAGGTGACACACGCTGACTCCATTATGTAATATGTTCAGTGTGTGTGTGTGTGTGTGTGTGTGTGTGCGTGTATGGGCTTGTGTAATTACGCTGTGGCCATTGTGTGGAGCAGTGCCACTGTCTCTCATTGGTCACGGGAGGTGATTTATGGCAATTGTCAATAGAAGTCAACAAACCACATCAGCTCATCCTTAAATTGGCAGCCCCTGTCTAGCATAAATGCTGTTTTCCATCTATTAGAGGAAACTAAATAAGCAGATATCACATATGAGTGGTATTTGTTTTTGCTTTTATGCTTTGCATTGCAATAACAACGCGAATTGTTCAGTTTTTTTAAAACTACCAATGCTCATGAAATCAGTGAATATATATATAATAATGTAAAAATAAGTACATAAAAACAATGCTAAATACATAAAGTAGAGCTGATTGTTCTGTGACAGGAAGAGTTTGGTGTTGAACGGCCTTGCTCAAGGGCATTTGGACAGTACCCAGGAAGTGCACCCCCAACCAGTGCTACATTAATAATAATAATAATTATAATAATACAAACATAAATTAATAATTATATTGTGCTTTTCAAGCAACCATATTTTTGTAATTAATGAATCATTTTTAATACAAGGCAAATGAAGTGAAATTGGATAATTTCCCACGGCACACCTGATGATCTCTCACAGCACAGTATTGTGCCATGGCACCCTGGCTGGGAATCACAGGTCTGGATGATGCAGCTTTCACCATTCCATTCTAATTCATGCTGAGCTGAGCTGAACTGGACTGTGCCACTTAGCGGAAAATATAACTTAAAGATTACGCTTATCTTTGCATTGAAAATTGATTAGACTGACATTATCTTTGAGCTGTAAAAGTTCATTTTAATGTCTGTCACCCTTAGAAAAAAATGTAACACCTACGAGAGAAGCAATTGGAGCCATGATTACAGTAATTTGCTCGGAGACTAAAATGTATTAAAAGAAATGGACCTCTAATTGGTCTGTCACAGTGGTGCTTTCAGCAAGGGACATAAGCCTCTCACCCTGTACAGTGCCCAACCGTCAGAATCTGTTTCTGTTTCACTCTTTTTTTCCCCGTACCTTCTACCAGAGCCTTCAACTACGCCTTACACAAACAAACACTGTAAATGATCCTCCACTTAAACCACAGCAGGAATCTGCGAAATTTTGATTGCTATGTGTAAAAAAAGGCTTTTATTCTGTCTTCTGTTGCATTTTGGTGCTTTGCCAAAGGCACCTTGTAAGAAAAGAAAAGAAAAAGATCCAGCGCTGTTCATTTCTAGCTTTTGATTAAAAATGGTCAGCCTGCTGCTTTTCTGCAAGAGGTTCCTTGGTTACTGCTGGATGTTTAGTTCTGCACGACAACCCTTAAGGAGTCAACCCTGCGGGGTGTTTTTATGTATCTGATAGGAATGAATGTGGCTGGAAACCTTCTGAAGGAACATACTGTGAGTAAATATCATCTGAGTGTGACCAGAACTCCCTTTCCTCAATGTGCCGGCTCAGCAACTGCGTCCACCAGTTGACTAACATGGATGTGGTGTGGTCTTCATTTACTCCTAAATTACATAGACACGCGATAGGCTTTGCTTATGCTGGAACAACTAACAATAACACAGGTTATGTTAAGATATCAACTCACAGGTTCTTGCAGGTGTTTAGACCACCATAAAAGCATCCCACTGCAGTGCCTTGCTCATTTCCCACATCCTGTCCTGTCCTGCCCCGCCCTTTTCTGTCCTCTCTCATTTTGTCCTATTGGTTAGTTGTTGCATTGTCCTCACCGGACGACCATTGTGAGGATAAGCGGCTCAGAAAATGGATGGATGGATGGATGGAAAAAATAACCAGAGGGAGTATTTAAAACTTCCCCGTTGCACAGAAAAACTGTTCCAGCACAAAAGGCGTACAGATCCACTCTTCTGCATGGCCATGCAGCTGAACAGGACAGGTTAAAAATAATAATAATTAAAAAAAAACCTTCGACAAGCCTCTTTTTTTCTCGCGTTGTCATGAAAGTAAGACTAAATTTAATGAATGTGCCTATTTAGGTGAATTCCCAGTCAGAGTTTGTTATTGTACAAGCCCTGGAATTTGCCCAAAATGGCCACTTCTAACCAAAATGACCAACTTCCTGTTCAATTTCTGGCTCCCTGAGACTGCCGTCGGGGCCTAATTTTCCCCAAATTTTCAGGAGGACACTACTGAGTGACTTTTGTGGGGTTATGTTGAGGCCCTCTAAAATGCATACATTTCACCAAGATATACACTTTTGCAATAATTGGTGAGTTTCCAAGCATGTTGAGGCCATCAAAACGGTGGTGAATTTGTCAAAAGAATACCTGTTAATCATAAATACCAGTCAACGAGGGAATAAAGTGAAAAACAATTTTCCTATAATATTATAATAATACCTTATAAAGTAAAAAAAAAAAAAGATTTAATATTTATTCATATTGGTCAATATTCATTCAATATCACTCTACTTAGATACTCAATGAGCCGTTGCTTAGATTTATGGCTCAAAGGTGCCATCAAGGAATGCATACTAGTCTTTAGAACACACTCCTGGGGGCACTTTAAAGACTTCCTAGCAGACAGGAGATAGGAGTTTATGGCTAGGACCCATTTCCCCCTGAGAATCTCATCAGTGAGCCAAACACATTGAGGGTCTCACCTCAGTGAATGTACAACAGCATACATATTTGTAACATTTTAGTGCTTGCTTCAAAAAATTTAGTTGACTCAAATAATAAACCGACTTTCCAACAGAGTCAAAATGACGGTGAAGTGGTACACTCGACTTCCGTACAGGCAGTGTGTGTTTAGTTCCTACCGAGTAAAGGTTTGATGACTGATTAGCGACTAGTCCAGTATATAGTCCACCTTTTTCCTAAAGTCAGCTGAGATAGACTCCAGCTCTCCGTGAGGCTGAACCATAAAAGTGGTACAGAAAATGGATGGATGGATAAATTAATTTACAATTTATTTTCTACTCGTGGGAGTTTGTAGCTGTTTGAGACAATGCAGCTGTAGCAAAGATTCAAAATCAAGTGGCATTTTTTGTTCCAATTAAAATTGAATATTACTGCATATTACTACAGTAAATTCAAACTGGATAACTGGCCTCTTGCACGTGCAAACATCTGCAGTGACAGTTTACTAAAACTTGCTGAATATGATGCATTAACTTCTGTTTTTTTTAAAGTGGGGAAAAATGAGATTGAGTCATCATTTGCGAATTCAAAACAACTCTGGAAATGTGACTTGTGCCGGAATATGTATCAGGGAATCAGTCAGTGTTCACAAAAACACAATATAGTGGTGCCTTGACTTACGACTGACCCGACTTGTGAGTTTTCGAAAATGAGATGGTTAATGCAAACACACAACGCAAAATGCCATAGACTGGCTAATGAATAGCATTTGGTATTCACAGACATATTCTTTATCCTCTGCAAAAAATGACTAGTTTTACTATTATCGCACCAGAAGCAGCACAATGTGAGGCTGAAATGGATTATTGGCACTTCCATTCATTTCAATGGGGAAAGATGATTAGAGTGTTTTGGCTTACAAGCATGGAACGAATTACACTCGTAAGTCAAGTCACCACTGTATTTTGCTACAATTTCAAAGAAGTTTTTTAGGCATATTATTTTAACATTGAAGTTAAAATGTTGTCATGATTTGGCAAGTTCTTATCTCTTTTTTTTTTTTTTTTTTTTTTTTTAAACCTGTCCTGTTCAGCTACATGGATTTGCAGAATGGTGGATCTGTATGCCTCTGTGCTGGAACAGTTTTGCTGTGCAACAGGGGAATTTGAAATACTCCCTCTGCTTATTTAAATTTTTTAAAATTATTCTGATGTTTATTGAACATGCAGCCGAACAGAAAAGGGTTTTAGGGGACAGCCAGAGGGACAGAACGGACAAGGGGACTAGGGGTGAGAACCAGAGCAGAACCACAGTGAGACAGTCTAGATATTTGAACACAAGTAACATTACAACAGTCAAATCGTGTTATTATTTGTGGATGGGGGTGTGGGGGCACCTGGTGAGGACATGCAATAACTCACAGAGAACAAGATGAGAGAGGACAGAAAAGGGGAGGACAGGTTGTGGGAAAAGAGTTAGAGTTAGTTGGAGTTACGTTAGTATAACCTGTGCTGTTATTAGTGGAGGCAGCACAAGCAATTAAAGCCTTTAGTGTGTCTAGCAAACTTGTTAGTGAATGAACACCATATCACATGCATGTTAGTCAACTGGTGTATGCAGTTGCTGAGCCAGCACATGGAGGAAGGGTGGGCCCGGGTGGGGCCGGCCCCCTCCACCCATAAGGGGGGTCTAGCCAGCGAGCCTGTACCATTTGGCAAGTTCAAGTTACTGCTGCGCTTAATACTGTAACTTTTTGGTAAATTTCCTTTGAGCTTCTAATATTTTATGGCAAAAGAACAGACTACACTGTTAATTCATTTCCCAACCAGTATAACACAAGTTTAGTATATAGTTGCACACCACAACTTATGTCTGTGTCAGGAAATACACACTCACAATACACCATACAATCAAATAAAATGTTCCTCTTGCTTGTTCCATTTTACAACACATCCTGTGTTATATCTAATGACGTGTCACCTTTTTCCTTTTGCACTAATAGTTGAAAATCCCTTTCGTATCTGTGTGAGCCACACTTGTTTCCTTTCTTGTTTTTAATCTGCTTTAGAGTCACCTTTAGATGGTCTCTTTCTTCTGATAACCTTGGCTTTTACTATGGGAAAATGCATATGATAACCTTGGTATGAACTTCTGAGAGAATTGTACAAAAGTCTAATTCAGTTAGTTTGCCAGTCAGCTTGATAGATGTGATGTGTGTGCATGTACAACCAAATCCTTAAAACATAGTCATGCCTTGTGTTTTGCAATGAAAACCCTATATTTTAAATCAAACTGGAAATTCCATGCTCGACTACAGTAATTACAGTGTATTACGTTCTGTACAAAATCCTACAAAAATTTTCAATAGGGAGTATTTCTTGACCTTTTGTGTTTCACGTCAGGATTGTTGCTAAATCCTTCCCAGGCAGATCTTTAACGTTTGCTTGGATCCTTCCTGATTAAGGGCGCTCACTGATGAAGGCCTGTGAGCCTCGTCCAAGGGCTCAATGTCCTCACAATTCGCCACCAGTGGGAAATCACTCCATTTGTTCACTTTAATTCTCCATTAACTTTCAAATTCTTTCTGTAGCTGAGCTTTGTCTGGGAAATTGAAATGGAGCTTTTTAATCATAATACTAATGCTCCTTCTCTGCAAGGTGGCAACGTTCTACTCAAGACACATTGCTTGTAAAGCGCGCACAGAAGATTGCGCTAGTTCATTCATTGATGTGGGCCAACTAATGAGGAACAGTCAAACTTGCTGTCAAACTGGCAGACTTTTCCTCTCATTGCAGGGTGCGAAAACCTGTTGAGACACAGGATGTGGTGAGTTGTTGCCTTTTTTGTTGTGTGTGTGGTTGTCTGTGCTTACCTCCTGTGCAAAACACTCAAACAAATTGACTCCAGTGGAATGTGTGCCTCCTGTACTTTGCAGAATTATAATTTTTTAGCCTTTCCTGTGCTTTCGCACCACGCTAATTGTACTTCACTGCACTGTGTGCTTTTAACTGCGTACAGTACAAAACCTCTGCAAGATTCAACTTCTTAAACAAGTAAAAGAAAATTATTTTTGTTCGTCCATATGTAAGATGGTCAGTTCATGTTTCACAGAAGATGTAAGACAGGGGCATCCAAACATTTTTCTCTGAGGGCCACATATAGAACAAAAGAAGGCTTCATTTTGACATTCTTCACCTTTAATTTAATAAACACACAAAAACCAATCCATCAGTGTAGGTAAAGATATCCATCCATTCATCCATTTTCTGAGCCGCTTCTCCTCACTAGGGTCGCGGGCGTGCTGGAGCCTATCCCAGCTGTCATCGGGCAGGTGGCGGGGTACACCCTGAACTGGTAGCCAGCCAATCGCAGGGCACATACAAACAAACAACCATTCGCACTCACAGTCACACATACAGGCAATTTAGAGTCTCCAATCAATGCATGTTTTGGGGATGTGGGAGGAAACCGGAGTGCCCGGAGAAAACCCACAGAGGCACGGGGAGAACATGCAAACTCCACACAGGCGGGGCCGGGGCTTGAACCCGGGTCCTCAGAACTGTGAGGCTGACGCTCTAACCCAGGGGTGCCCAAACGTTTTGGCTCAGGGGCCACATTGACGTAAAAGAATTGTCCTGCGGGCCAGCATTAATTTTACATGCTACCGACGAGGGGAATGCTTTTTTGTATTTATTTTTATTTTACTTTGTTTTACTATGCTGTCTGCTGCTAGGTAGATCTGATAACTGCCTGACCTGGATAAATGAAGGTTAAAATAAAAATTAATGAAATGCAAAATAAAGTTTTTATATGAAATTTGACTCAAACTCAAACATCAGAATCAACAAACAACATGTTTGCATTAATCTGAAGGGTGATACTGAGATCTCGACTGCAGTAAATGGGGCAGGTCTGGCTCAAAAACGGTGGTTTTAATGCGCAAGATGTCACGCAGGTGGGAGTCACTTCGTCTTGTCCTCACGCGGTTCTTACTCATGTTCATTACTGAGAATGTCTTCTCACACAAGTATGTCGAGCCAAACAAGCTCAACATTTTCTTAGTAAATGTACGAATCTCTTGGAACCTGTCTTTATGCAGCTGCTGATAAAAGTTGACAAGAGGGAGTTGTTGGTACCGGCTACGACACTCCATGTCACACTGCAGCTCAATGAGCTCCAACTCTTAATATCAGAAGAAACTTCTTCGATCCTTCGTGACACAGTGCTACGAGCCAGGAAACATTGGCAAACTGTTGCTTTTTCTCAGGACAAATGTTCTCCACCATTTTCATCACACAGTCTTTAATAAATTCACCCTCAGTAAAAGGTTTGCAGTGCTTGGCAATCAGCGTTGCCACCTCATAGCTTGCCTTTGTTGCATTTTCATTCGAATCACTGGCTCTTGTGAAAAAGTGTTGCTGTGCCGTTAAACCAGCTTCCCGTGAAACCAGCTTCCAGTTGCTTAAATTTTTCACTGCGTTCGTTCCCAGTTAGCTTGTCCTAATTAGCATGTTCCGTCTGGTAGTGCCTCTTTATATTGAACTCCTTGAACACAGCCACAGTCTCTTGGCAAATTCTAAACTCAGTGAAAAAATATTCAGACTTCCATTTGTCCTGGAAACGTCGGCCCTCGCTATCAACTTTCCTTTTCTTACTTCCAGTTGCCATTTTAGAATTGGGCAAAAAACAGATCATGCGCAAAACGGCCCCGCAAGAGTTCAGCCACAAGTTTACTGCCATCCTGTGGTAAAATATAAAATTACGCGTGTATTTTGTACTGCCGGGCCACATATTATTGGTTTTATGACAGAGGGTTCGGGCCAGTGGAAATATGAACACGGGCCGGATTTGGCCCGGGGGCCGGACTTTGGGCATGTCTGCTCTAACCAGTCAACCACCGTGCCGCCTTAGGTAAAGATATGCAAAATAAATATATGTTTATATACTATATTTAATTTGGAAAAACTGCTCCATCACAACTTTCTGTTACAGGTGATAAGACAAATAATTTGGGGTTGCCCTTGGTCCTGTATTTTACTCGAAAAGATTCGCACTTGCACTGAGCAGCAGCAGAATCATAACTCTACTTTCAGACCTCAAATTGGCACAATCTATAGTAAGCATGCTATATTAAACGGAATGTTAACTTCATTAGGCTCATTGAATCATCTTTCTCATTGAAATGAATGGTAATACCATTAATCTGTTCCAGTTTCCCATCAAACCCAACAAAGATTTGTAATGTGTTTTTTTACAGAAACAAAAAATAGCACTATATTATATTATGCAACCCCAATTCCAATGAAGTTGGGACTTTGTGTTAATTAAATAAAAACAGAATACAATGATTTTCAAATCATGTTCAACCTATATTTAACTGAATACACTACAAAGATAAGATATTTAATGTTCAAACTGATAAATTTGATTGTTTTTAGCAAATAATCATTAACTTAGAATTTTATGGCTGCAACACGTTCCAAAAAAGCTGGGACAGATGGCAAAAAAGAGGAATGCTCATCAAAAAAAAAAGTTGAGGAATGCTCATCAAACACCTGTTTGGAACATCCCACAGGTGAACAGGCTAATTGGGAACAGGTGGGTGGCATGATTGGGTATAAAAGGAGCTTCCCTGAATTCACAAGCAAAGATGGGGTGAGGTTCACCTCTTTGTGAGCAAGTACGTGAGAAAATAATCGAACAGTTTAAGGACAATGTTCCTCAACATACAATTGCAAGGAATTTAGAGATTTCATCATCTGCGGTCCATAATATCAAAAGGTTCAGAGAAATCGATCCCTCAGGCGGCACGACATCTAAAACCGACATCAATGTGTAAAGGATATCACCACATGGGCTCAGGAACACTTCAGACAACCATTGTCAGTAAATACAATTCGACGCTACATCCGTAACTGCAACTTGAAACTCTACTATGCAAAGCAAAAGCCATTTATCAACAACACTCAGAAATGCCGCCAGCTTCTCTGGGCCCGAGCTCATCTAAGATGGACTGATGCAAAGTGGAAAAGTGTTCTGTGGTCCGACCAGTCCACATTTCAAATTGTTTTTGGAAATTGTGGACGTCGTGTCATCCGGGCCAAAGAGGAAAAGAACCATCCGGACTGTTATTGACGCAAAGTTCAAAAGCCAGCATCTGTGACGGTATGGGGCTGTGTTAGTGCCAATGGCATGGGTAATTTACACATCTGTGAAGGCACCATTTAGGCTGAAAGGTACATACAGGTTTTGGAGAAACATATGCTGCCATTCAAGCAATGTCTTTTTCATGGACGCCCCTGCTTATTTCACCAAGACAATGCCAAACCACATTCTGCATGTGTTACAACAGTGTGGCTTCGTAGTAAAAGAGTGCGGGTACTAGACTGGCCTGCCTGCAGTCCAGACCTGACTCCCATTAAAAATGTGTGGCGCATTATGAAGCGTAAAATACGACAATGAAGACCCCGGACTGTTGAACAGCTGAAGCTGTACATCAAGCAAGAATGGGAAAGAATTCCACCTGCAAAGCTTCAACAATTAGTTGAATCAGTTCCCAAACGTTTATTGAATGTTGTTAAAAGAAAAGATGATGTAACACAGTGGTAAACATGACCCTGTCCCAGTAATCCTGTAATCCTGTTTATTGTATGTTTAGTTTGACAGTAAACATCAAGCGGTGGAAAAAAAAAACAGACCGTGATGATTTTGATCCATTTTATTAAAACAAAAATGGGTAGTATGATTCTTCAACTGTCTGGATTGATCATTGAACCAACCATTACAACATGACACTTCCTGCTCTGACACATCCTCCTCTCAACAAAAAGACAAAATACATCACTGAAAAATGTTTGAAACTCCATATTTATCTTATGTTTACATGTTAGTTACTGTAGTTAATAGCAGGCTACTTACTGGCCAATCCCAAAATTAATCTGTTCACATTTTCCATCCATCCATTTTCAACAACGCTTATCCTGGTTAGGGTCGCGGGGCGCTGGAGCCTATCCCAGCTGACTTCGGGCGAAAAGCGGACTACACCCTGAACTGGTCGCCAGTCAGTTGCAGGGCACGCTGTACACATTTTAATCCAAATAAATATAACAAAAATAAAATAAATTTCATGTTTTTTCTCAGTTTTGTGGAAATGTGAACATTTGTTTTTTTCCTTGATAAATGAAATTTAGAAAACTTTATTTTATACTGTATTTACTTGGGTTATCTTTGTCTGGTACAGTATTTAAATTTCCTTGATGACCTTAAACATTAAAGTGGGGAAACCGCCAAAAACATTGCAGCACTATATGTGTGTATGTATGTATGTAAATATATATAAAGTGGGTACGGAAAGTATTCAGACCACCTTAAATTTTTCACTCTTTGTTATATTGGAGCCATTTGCTAAAATCATCAAAAAAGAAAAACTGAAATATCACACAGCCATAAGTATTCAGACCCTTTGCTCGGTATTTAGTAGAAGCACCCTTTTGAGCGAATACAGCCATGAGTCTTTTTGGGAATGATGCAACAAGTTTTTCACACCTGGATTTGGGTATCCTCTGCCATTGCTCCTTGCAGATCCGCTCCAGTTCTGTCAGGTTAGATGGTGAACGCTGGTGGACAGCCATTTACAGGTCTCTCCAGAGATGCTAAATTGGGTTTAAGTCAGGGCTCTGGCTGGGCCCTTCAAGAACAGTCACGGAGTTGTTCTGTAATGAGGAAAAATGGCTGCAAAATAACAAAGAGTGAAAAATTTAAGGGGGTCTGAATACTTTCTGTACTTTCTGTATATATATATATATATATATATATATATATATATATATATATATATACCTATGTGTATATTCCTATTCATTCATTTTCCGTACCGCTTGTCCTTATTAGGGTCGCGGGCATGCTGACTCTGTCCCAGCTGACTCTAAGCGAGAAACAGGGTACACCCTGAACTGGTCGCCAACCAATCGCAGGGCACATATAAACAAACAACCATTTGGACTTCACACACCTACGGGCAATTTAGAGTCTTCAATTAACCTACCATGCATGGGAGAACATGCAGGGGAGAACATGCAAACACCACACAGGCGAGGCCAGGATTTGAACCCAGATCCTCAGAACTGTGAGGCAGATGTGCTCACCAGTCTTATACCGTGCCGCCTATAAATAAACAAAAAAAAATAATAAATAAATATATATATATATATATATATATATATATATATATATATATATATATATATATATATATATATATATATATATATTTATTTGGGCTAACCTTGAGTCACTGAATGTCCTTCGTTATTGCTCTTACTGATCTTCTCTCATTCTTCCATCCCCCTCCCTTCCTCCATTCTTCTTCCGTCATCACCCTCCTCATCACAGTGTCCATCCACTGTCCATTCTTTGACGTGACCCCCATCAGACTGTCCATCCAACTAAATCTCCCTTCTCTGGTGTCACTATCCCGTTTGCTCTCGCCCTGGCCTCATTTGTCCGCTCTCTCGCATTAAATCTCACTCTCTTTCTTCCAGCTGCCCGCTCCTATCCATGCATATCTTCTAAACATGATACCCTTCTCTCTATATCCCACATTAAGGCCAATCCGCCCATGGATCGGCATTCCATGGACACAACAAACCGGCCTGACGTCTTTGGCGAGTGTGTGTGGCCAATCGACGCTGATGCCGCTGTGCTGTATGAGACAGTAGGTCAATCAAGGCACTGAGGCTGGAAGGTTAAAGGAGAGGGAACTGGGACGTTAAAAGAAAACGCCAGGCTTGGGAGAGGTAGGAGAGAACAGACGAGCATCAGGAGGGTGGCAAAGATGATGACCTCACACGGAAAACTGAGGAGGGAGAAGGGGAGTCTGGCCGAGTATGACTCTCAGATGAAAGGTGAGTCACCGGGCATGTGTGCATGATTATTTTGTGCCATATCCACACACCAGACACTTTATTAGGTATAATATCACAGCGTCCTATATCAAAACTTCTGCCTCGATGAAGATAATGATGCTTCTTTTGGGATTAACACTGCCTAACAGGCAGAGTTGGCAATAGTGTTCAGACTCTGTTCTTAATTATAGACTCTAAAATGTACTTAAAGTTCTCATGCCATCAAAATGCAATGTTTTCCACTGTTTTATGGATAACATGGGTCAAAATGAGTCTTGACCTGGTCTCCGTTTGACATCTACGTGGTTTGTCGATTGTTTAGAATAGCCAATGAAAGGCAGAAGGCAGAAAAAGGAGCTGATCACTTTCAGGCATTGGTGTTACGTGATTATGCTACTCATTATTCAAGTACCTGCTTGTTCGTGGTTGATAGCCACCCACTCAACTCAACTTGTGAAAATGACTGAACGATAACGCACCTGCATCTTATGCAAAGCTAAAAGTTGGACTTTGCATCACCTACCAACCTTGGAGGAGATGAGGAATAAATGGCTTCAATTTATTTTTTTATTTCAAAACCTGGAGTTGTGTCGTCACGCAGATTACCCACCTCTCCATCAGCTGTAAGTGCTTTTATGCACACAAGGGAAACCGAAAGTAATATTGAACTATATGACATCACTAGCACATTTTGACAATGCAAGCATGAACAGTTGCATCTTTTTAAATTTTAATGAAAAGAAAAATGAAGTGACGGTGTTTGGTCCAAGTGGCTCTTGTAAATCCTCACTTGTTGACCTTGGGCCTTTGTCACAATACGCAAAGGCAACAGTCTCGAACTTGGGTTTTAAAATGGACAGTGATTTTAAATTTGATGAGCAAATTGGCGGGGTAGTCAAATCCTGTTTCTTTGATATTAGGCAGCTGGCAAAGGTAAAACTGGAATTATTATTATTAATTATTATTATTAATTACTGGAATGCTCCTTGTTTTGGAGTTAGCCAGTCCTTCCTTAAACGTCTCCAGTTGGCTCAACATGCTGCTGCTCCCCTCCTAACTGGAGTATGTAAGAGGGAGCGCATAAGTCCGGTCCTGGCCTCTCTCCGATGTCATTGAATGGGTTGTGTTAGTGTACCTAATGTAATCAGTGGTGGATTTTAACACATGAAAGTGTGCTGTTGCAGCCAGTGGTACAAACACTATGTCTGACTGTATTTGTACTTACAGTATGTGTTACCAACATAGTATCGAGCTCCCTGATGAGCCGTGTGAAATGTTCTGTCGGAATAACCTTTCAACCTTGTAAGGAATCCTTTAATAGAAGCCAAACCATGAGTCAATATTGACATCACACATATTGCAGCAAATAGCAGTGTGTGCACGTATTTGTGTGTTATACAGTTTGCTGGGTTTTGGAGGATGCATACCATGGCTCACTGGCTCTGTACTGTACTACAAGGATGTATTTATAGTCTGTATTGGCGTTGCTGTCTCCTCACATCCAGTCAGCCTTGGAATGCGTGCGGCCAAAATGAAGGGAAGAAGGGAAATGAGGGATGGGGGATGAGAAAGTTGAGAAAGGCTATGTGAGCGATAGATGAAGAGTGAAATGCAGACACTTTTGATATGAGACATTGATGACTTCATTGGCCTTTTCAAAGCTCATGTGCAGCACTGGGCCATGCTGAGTTCACTCACCAACGTGTATGTATTGAAGGTTATTTTGGGTTTATAACGAGTTACCTGAGTGGAAGTAATTCCTCGATGAAAGCGAGTCAGACAAAAATTACCAAGTATTCCCTCAAGAAAAGTCTGTTAGTTCTTCTCTTCAAAGAATGTCTAAAATACTAAATTTGACTAATTCCTTTTCATGTAAGCCTGGTTTCATTTTAATTGATGAAATTAAGAAATTGCTCAGTGCACACATTTTTATCAAGTCATGGTCAATGCGAATGATTTGTGATTTCTGAAGCCACAGTTGTAAATAAGTATATTATATTAAAAATCCGGCACGGTGGACGACTGGTTAGAGCGTCAGCCTCACAGTTCTGAGGACTGGGGTTCAATCCCTGGCCCCGCCTGTGTGGAGTTTGCATATCCTCCCCATACCTGCGTGGGTTTTCTCCGGGCACTCCGGTTTCCTCCCACATCCCCAAAACATGCATGGGAGGTTGCTTGAAGACTAAATTGCCTGTAGGTGTGAATGTGAGTGTCAATGGTTGTTTGTTTCTATGTGCCCTGCGATTGGCTGGCAACCAGTTCAGGGTGTACCCCGCCTCCTGCCCGATGATAGCTGGGATACGCTCCAGCACGCCCGCGACCCTAGTGAGGAGAAGCGGCTCAGAAAATGGATGGATGGATATTAAAAATCCTCCACCTTAAATTGGAGCTTCATTTGTGGAATGTGTGGAATCTGCTCTTTTTGAACTGACAATGGTGAAATTAGGCTGATTTTAGCTGCAGTTAGCAGGCAATTGCTAAAAGCTAGTTTATAGCTGAAGATGGCCATGTAGTCTTATATGACCATTGATTGCTTTTGCCACAAATGATAGCAAATGTCTGAAATCATTAATAGATGCTACATTTTTAAGAATCTATTTTTACTTGAAAACCATGCCTTAGCATATTAAGTAAGTAAAGTAATGTGATTATATAAACTACCGGTACTCAACAAAGTTAGGCTAGGATATTCGGCTAGTCAGTGACATTTCAGGATGAACCTAAATTTGACCTCTAAACTTTTGAACGCACATATCCAACTGTTCAATGTGTCAGAAACTATTGTACGACTCACTGTTCTCCAACAAGGTGCTGAACAGCAAAATTCACAACAGGCATTTGGTCCATGCATTGACCAATACATTTCCTGGTTCAATTAAAATTTATATGGAAACAGTCCTCTTCATACAGGGGGAGATACAGAGAGACTGGAAGTGTCACAGAAAGGCCGAGAAGTGAACATCGAGCAACTGATCAACAGTACCACGCCATTACGAGGCTTCAAATAGGATGGAATTTGCAACAGAGATACAGAGAGACTGGAGGAGTCACAGAAAGGCATAGAGTGGACAGAGTTTTCCAAGATGGCGCCTACCAGTGTGGTCGCCTCGGTAATGCGCTCTCTAGTATTGTTTTTGTTTTTGTGTTTTTCGTCCGTCTTTGGAGACCTTACACGACTCACTTACACAAGGGGAGACCTGCTAACCATCAAGGAGGCTACTCCGGACTTTCTGTCACCAACTTTTGCAAATCCGCTCAGTTTTTTTCCCCGAGTTACTCACCGGAGCGCCGTCCGCGGTTTTCGGTGCATGGAGATGGAAGTGGCGCCACAGAGGGAAGCGTGGTGGCATTCTTGTGAAACTCCGCAAGAGAGGACACAGATTGTCATTCCCGTCGATCCACCTCGCGAATGTACGCTCCCTACCCAACAAAATGGACGAGCTTCATCTTCTGTTAAAGACCAGTAAAGACTTCGGACGTTCCGCGGCCATGTGCTTCACGGAGACCTGGCTTTGCGACGCTGTACCCGATGGCGCCGTCACGCTTCCCGGCTTCAACATTCATCGAGCGGACCGCGACATGGAATCATCGGGGAAAACGAAGGGCGGCGGGATAGTCCTCCATATAAACGAAAAATGGTGTACGGACGTCACGGAGCTCAGCACACACTGAAGCTCGCATTTGGAGTAACACGAACACTGCATTGCTAACGCTCGCCGAACAAGTCAACGAAAATTGAAAAAAAAAAAAAAAACGGACTCACCCCTCATTATTCTAGGGGACTTTAACAAACCTAAACTCAACCACAAACTCCCTAAATACAAGCAGCACATCGACTGTCCTACCAGGGAAAATAATACTTTAGACCACTGCTACACTACGGTAAAAAACGCATACCGTGCTATACCTCGTGCAGCCCTGGGCTCGTCTGATCACTGCTTAATTCACTTAATACCGACATACAGGCAAGAACTTAAATGCGCGAAACCTTCAGTGAAAACAGTGAAAAAGTGGACCAATGAAGCCAAGATGGAACTTCAAAGCTGTTTAGACTGCACAGACTGGAGTGTCTTTGAAAATTCAGCTGGCAGCCTGGATGAATATACGGACACTGTTACACCCTATATCAGTTTCTGTGAAGATGTGTGTGTACCAACAAAATCATTTTGCACATTCAACAACAACAAGCCGTGGTTCACTGCTAAACTTAAGCAGCTTCGCCAAGCTAAGGAGGATGCATATCAGAGTGGGGACAGGGCCCTGTATAATTGAGCTAGAAACCAGCTGACTAAAGAAATTAACATTGCAAAGAAGAACTATGCAGCAAAGTTGGAAAAACAGTTTAGCGCAAACGACTCTAAATCAGTATGGCATGCATTCCAATCGCTGACTAATTACAAGCAACGATCCGCCCAAGCTGAGAACAATAGCACACTCGCCAACGACTTGAACACCTTCTACTGCAGATTTGAAAAGGACATTTTCACACCCCACACCCACAGATGTCAAAGCGACAGGCCTGTCGCTTTGACATCTGTGGTCATGAAGTCCTTTGAACGTCTCGTGCTGGACCACCTCAAGAGTGTTACAGGTCCGCTGCTGGACCCCCTGCAGTTTGCCTACCAAGCGAACAGGTCTGCGGATGATGCAGTCAACATGGGACTGCACTTCATCCTAGAACACCTCGACAGTGCAGGGACCTACGCGAGGATCCTGTTCGTGGACTTCAGCTCAGCGTTCAACACCATCATCCCTGAACTCCTTTCATCCAAGCTTCTCCAGATCAGCGTCTCACCTGCCATCTGCCAGTAGATTAACAGCTTTCTGACGGGCAGGACACAGCAGGTCAGGCTGGGGGAGGCCACCTCATCCACACGCAGCATCAGCACTGGGGCGCCCCAAGGTTGTCTCCTCTCTCCGCTGCTCTTCTCTCTGTACACGAACGACTGCACCTCAGCGAACCCGACTGTCAAACTCCTGAAGTTTGCAGATGACATCACTGTTATCGGCCTCATCAAGGACGGTGACGAGTCTGCATATCGACAGGAAGCGGAGCGGCTGGAGCTGTGGTGCGGCCGACACAACCTGGAGCTGAACACGCTCAAGACTGTAGAGATGATCGTGGGCTTCAGGAGGCATCCTTCGCCACAGCTGCCCCTCACTTTGTCCAGCTGCCTTGTGTCAACCGTCGAGACCTTCGAGTTCCTGGGAATTACAGTCTCTCAGGACCTGAAGTGAGCGACCAACATCAACTCCGTCCTCAAAAAGGCCCAGCAGAGGATGTACTTCCTGCGGCTTCTGAGAAAGCACGGCCTGCCACCGGAGCTGCTGAGACAGTTCTACACAGCGGTCATCGAATCAGTCCTGTGTTCTTCCATCACAGTCTGGTTTGGTGGTGCTACAAAAAAGGACAAACTCCGACTGCAATGGACAATCAAAACTGCTGAAAGGATTGTCGGTACCCCCCTACCCACCATTGAGGACTTGCACGCTGCCAGAACTAAGACAAGGGCGTGCAAAATCCTCTCGGACCGTCTGCACCCCGGTCACCGGCGCTTCCAGCTCCTTCCCTCAGGTAGGCGCTACCGATCAACGCAAACTAGAACTAGTAGACATTCCAACAGCTTCTTCCCTCTTGTGATCAACTTCTTAAACACCTAACCTATAATTCCATTACAACAAGCTGGCAATTTTTTGACTTGAGTTCGTTGTCACATTTCTGTGGGGCCAATTATGTATTACTTGTGCACTCACTGTAGTTGTCTCGCCATGCTGCACTATTTGCATATACTGGCCACTCATGCCAGAGTAGCATCTGCTCCATTTGCACACTGATTGAGGAGTATCTGTAACATTTGCACAACCAACATTGTCCCAGATTATCGCACTACTCGTCACTTTAAACCACATACACTCCTTGAATTCTCGGCGCCTTTTGCACAATGATCATTGCACCGGACTATTGCAATATTAGTCATTCGAACTGCTCTAAATGCTAGAGGACTCTGCATCTTTTTGCACAATTGTCAAAAAAAAAAAAAAAATGTACCGGCATTACCAGATAACTAGCAACCCTTTACTGCTCAGTGACTGGTTTTTTTTTGTCAGTGTCTTTCTGTCTCCAAAGTGTTCTGTAAATTGACTGTCTGTTGTCATACTTGAGCGGCTCCAACTACCGGAGACAAATTCCTTGTGTGTTTTTTGGACATACTTGGCAAATAAAGATGATTCTGATTCTGATTCTGATTCTGATCCTTGGAAACGTTCATGGATCAAACACCTGTTGTGAATTTTGCTGTTCAGATCCTTGTTAGAGAACAGCAAGTTGTGCAAAAAGTACTGAAACATTAAACATTTGATCAGTTTAGAAAAGGTCGATTTAAGTTCACCTGTAAAGGTTATAGTGCATTTTAGGTTCATCCTTAAATTTCACCAGAAAGAAAGCCCAATATCACTTACATTTTGTGAGTTGTGCATATACAGTATATATATATATATATATATATATGTACTGTATATTTATATATATATTTATTTATTTAGTATGTATGTTTTTGTCCTTACAATTACTGTAAGTAAACTAATTTAATGTAATTAAAGTAAACTGTAATGTAAATACTGTTGTTTTATAAAGATACTGTTCAAACATCTGGGAAAGTCATTATGTGGATTTTTGTTTTGGTTTTGACAGTTTAACAGCAGTGTCTTCTCCCTCTATCTCAGACTTGCGGGCTCAACTGACGGACCAAATTAAGATTTTGGACTCCCAGATAGAGGTTAAACAGCAGCAACTCTCGGATCTCTCTGAGTTCCTCCGTCGACGCGGCGATATTGAGGCCGAATATGCTCGTGCCCTTGATAAACTTACCGAGAGGTTCACGCACAAAACTAAGAAGTAATTAACCAACATCTCATTTCACATAAATGCTTGTCAGTAATGAGCTGTTCGATGTTTATGAGGATGTCTTTTCCTCTGTAGGAAGGAGCAGTGGGGTCAGTCGGTGTGTCAAGTCTGGTCCGTTTTGTTGACTCAGACCCGTTTGGAAAGTCGTGAGCACTCAACGTTGGGTGACAGCTGCTGCAACGCACTCACACAGCGGTTAGCGCACAGCACGGAGGACACACACCGGCTACACAAACGGGTGAGTGCAGCACCGGAGCCTTGACTGTGAAATGTACGATGGAGCGCAAATAGTGGCATAGCTTGATTTTCGTGCAAGTGAAAAGCTCGTTGGCCATCCACAGAGCCATTCGCTCAAGTGCGGGTGTGTGGGGGCAACTCTTATTTTTGTGTGATGGTCCAGTCCAATCGGGTTCGACTGCATCGCGCAGTGTGAGGCAGGCCTTATATAAATGTTCTTTTTACCAACAGAGCAAAGAGGTTGGAATCCAGATGCAAGATGAGTTGCTTAAGGTCACCACTGAGCTGCAGACGGTGAGTATTTGAAAATGTTGTTCTGCATGTTAATACTGCAAAGTAATGTCATATACACAAGAAAGTGACAATGGTCATGTACACTGTGCATCACATGATGCATGGTGATGAAGGCCTTGAAGACATACAACCAGTACCACACTGACTGCCTGATAGCTGAGGGAAAACTGAAGGAGGCTGAGCGGTTGGAAGAGAGGCACACTGGCAAGTCAGCTGAGCTCGGCCTCGGCCTATCAGGAGGGCAAAGGCGGAGCTCCGTCAAAAAGATGGAGAGATTAATGGAGAAGGTAAATCACATTTCTCTAAGCATGTCATGAACATTTCTATATTATGCGTGAAGTTGAATTGACAGACATGTTTATATGACGTGTTTATATGAATGGACAGACAGATGGTTACATAATGGGCTCTATTTTCGTGACTACCGCAAATCCAGCACTTACTTGGCATAACTCTGTGAGGAGGCGGACTATATTGGGTTTTGGTAATTTCATGGACCAGCGTACCCCCAGCGCTTTTAAAATGGGACCTCTGCACTTGGCATCATCACAGCTGACTTCAATCCTGTCCAATCGAAGCGGTTTCTGTCATTCCCTTTAAAAGCGGCGCAAACAGTCTCACATGGTGATGTTTCTATATGCGGAAGAAGACTCAGTGATCCGTACAGGACTGGAGCATTGAACGTCAGCGGGTACCCTTGTTAAATACAGAATGCGCTGATGGAAAACTGCTGGTGACTTCAACGTGTCCAGGGGCCTCTTGTATCTATCCCCTCCAACGATTGTGGACAGACAGATGTTTGTGTGTGTATGCAGAGGCATGGCCGAGTGCAGGAGACCCAGCTCAAGTGTACTAAGGCCCGAAATGACTACCTGCTCAATCTTGCTGCAGCCAATGCAGCCATGAACAAGTACTACCTGCAGGATGTCAGCACTCTCATTGATGTAAGAAATAAGCATTGTAGCAGCTCTCTCATCTCTCCCGTCTTCCTCCAATCTGTTTATCATCCATTCTTTCCATTTCAATTGGCAATCGAAAAAGTGACCCAGACTTACTTTGTCAAATCTCTTTAAAGCTAACAGAAAAAAGAAGTTGCCTTTTCATAATTCTTTTCATAATCAAACTCATTCCTTGGGCTCCTTTTTCAATTTCATATTTTTTATCAGAGCCTTACAATTGCATGATGAAAAATATGGAATTCTTTCTTTTTGTGTGTGTGTGTTTTAGAGCAAATCAAATAACAAAATAATGAGTCACATTTTTAATTGCCAATTGAAAATGGAAAAGCAACAATGATACAGAGATGTTCCTCTCACACCACACCAACATTATTCATGCATTCTTTTTTGCTGCTTACATCCTTGTACTTTCTACTCTGTATCGCTGCCTGTCTCCCCCTGGACAGTGTTGCGACCTGGGTTTCCATCAATCCGTGGAGAGGGTAATGACGTGCTACCTGGCTAGTAGGTGGCGCATCCAAAAGACAGAGGAGGCAGGGCTGAAGCAGTTGGAGGCCGCCGTCACGTCGCTGGACCAGGGCGGAGACAGAGATGCACTGCTCCAGCAGCATGACTCAGCCTTCTGCCTTCCATTTAGGTTTAACTACCACCCGCATGAGGGCGACCAGGTAGATTGTTTTTTTGTGGAAACAAGATGAAACTTGAACGTTGGTCTACTCAGTTGATGATTTATATTCCAGGTGTGTGAGGTGAGTGCGGAGAGTCAGGTGAGGTACGAGATGGAGACCAGATTTCAACAGCTTCAGTCTCGACTAGCCGCTGTCACATTGGAAACAGAGGAGGTAAGAAAAGCTTCAGTATACAGCAAACCTTGTTGTTTGCAGGGGTTAGGGACCAAGCTCCAATGGTAAGAGCAAAAACTGGCCAATAATAGACACCCTCTCCCTAATTCTTTTTATAATTGTCTATATAATAATTTAAAACCTAAATATAACCAAAATTATGATTCCAAAACACTTTAATATAATTTGAAACTCAACTTTATGGTGGCTGAGACAGGTCACAACAATTGTAAACGCCACAACATAATGAAATTAATCCACAACATAGTGACACACCAGAAGTAAATTACCGGGGACTCATATGGCCGACGGTCCAACGGGCTTCCCTTTGTCTTTAATAAGGAAACATTTTTTTAAATGTTATTTACATACCTCGTATCCCTCAATGATGTTAGTTGACAACTGCTTAAGTTACTTCGAGGTAACTAAAATTATGTTCAACTGACAATAGCAAGAGTTTCCAAAATACATTAAATGTTACTAGAGGATATTTAAAGTTATAGTTTACTAAACTTCAGGTCAATTGCTGACAGCTAAACTATACCACACTAGTTAAAATTAGTTGACGTTAGCTAAAATTAGTTCATAATACAGTAACCAAGGCCCATTGATGATAGCTTGATTTAGCTGACAATAACTTAAGTTCCAAGACTGTAGTTTATTAGTTGACAAACGACTGATAGCTGACTTTAGCTAAAGTTATATAACATTGTATTGTAGTTAGTCAAGAAGGGCTAAAGTTAGTTCACAATAGCAAAGGTCAGTTGACTGTACCTAAAGTTAGCTAACTGTGGCTAACCTCACCAGACTATGGTTTAAGTTAGTTGAGAATAGCTAAAGTTAAGATCACTGGCTATACCAAAAGTTACCAGAATATATTTAAAGTTAGTTGAGGATAGCTAAAGATAGTTTACTTAAGATAAAGTCAATTAACTTTAGTCAAAGTTGCCTGTTTCTCTACTGTATGGCAAGAAAGTAAAAAATAATTTCATGATCATCTGTGTCCCACCTTATCTCAGGTCAGTAAAACTCTCAAAGCGACACTCACAGCCCTGCTGGACTCTATGTGTGACAGCGACTGCAACCCCACCCCTGATGTGCCCAGCAACCTATTACATGAGCCCCCCGGAGCAGGCTCCGTCCCAAAACTTACCCTCGCTAAGCGTCGAGCCAATCAACAGGAGACAGAGACCTACTATTTTATAGTGAGTTATATGCGCATACGGAATCTCATAATTGATATGAAAGAACCAAAGTTCCATGCAGTATCTCAGTCACTGGACAAAACTATTACATTATGTCTCGTCAACCGCCATGATTTGTTTAAAAAAATATTGATAGTCTTCTGTTTTTTTTATTGGCATAGAAAGTGAAGGAGTTTCTCACCAGTAGTTCTCTGACTTTCAAACTTCAAGCCAAGCATGATCTACTACAAGATGCAATACAGAAAGGTACAGTCTTATCCAGTGAAGCCTCCAAAGTTGGACACAAAGGTTGTACTGGTGCTCATTGGGGTTGTGGTTACATCAGCATATGATTGGTAAAATGCATTTCTTTATGTGAGTTACTTAATTCAATTTACCCCTTTGAAGGCCATAGGGCGTCCACCAGAGCTCTCCATCTCACTCTCTTCTGAGCCCTGGCCTTTGCTTCTTGGCAGCTCACGCCCATGTTCTTCAGGTCTTGAAATGTGGAACATCTCCAGGTGTTTCTTGACGTATGTGGTTTCCTCTTCCCCTGCGAGTTGTAGTCCAAGGCCTGCCTAGTGATATTATTTGAGTCTCCCCAAAGGGTGTGACCTATCCAGTTCCACTTCCTCTTTTTGATATTTCCCTGACATGTTATCCTCCACTGCTCATCATTTATGATTTTGATGGGCTTTAGGATGTAGTGCAGGCATTTGTTGACAAACACTTGTCTTGCTTGTGTGGCCCTCGGTAGTCTTCCACGTTTCAGATCCATAGAGCAGGACAGTCTTCACATTGGTATTGAATATCCGTGGCTTGGTATTGTTGGAGAGTTGCTTGGACAACCAGATTGTCCTGAGTATCTTACTGTACACACTGTATGACACCTGGGCTTTGCCAATGCATGCCTCTATGTCCCTGTCTGCTCCTCCATCCCTGCTGATGTTGCTTCCCAGGTAGGTGAAGTGCTCTCCCTTGAGTGTGAGTGGATCATGTTTTTTCAGATTTAACCTCCTGGTCTTGGTTTTTCCGTTGTTGATCTTGAGTCCAAGCTGGTCACTATTAGTCTGTAACCTGTCTTCTGTTGCATATGTGTATGATTTTCAGAGACTGGTGCAAGGTCGTCTGCAAAACCCAGGTCCTCGAACTGGGTAAACAAGGTCCACTGGATTCCTGTACATTAAGTTCCATTTGTTCTTGTCATAATCCAGTCAATGGCCATAAGGAAAAGGAGACAGCAGACAACCCTGCCAGATCCGTGTTGTGCTGGCAAAGGTATCTGGCAGTTTGTCCTTGCCGAACACCCGGCAGTTGAAATCCTGCTGCACGTTATCTTATTAGGTTTGATGATCTTACATGGCAGGCCATAGTGACCTAGGGGTTTCCAAAAAAACTTCCTTATCTTGGCTGTCAAAGTTTTTTTCAAAGTCAATAAAATGTATGTACAGGGAGCTTTGCCACTCAACACACTGCTCAATGATAATTATTTTCTATTGGGATTATCTCTGTAGAGCAGATGTGTTGAGAAGGTGGTCTTGAACCTATGTGGTCGCTTTGGAATCAGCTTTCAGAATATCAGGGGTGACGTTGTCAACTCCTGATGTGCTCTGATACACTGCTGATATCTGGTGTTACTTCTGGGGGCGGTCTGGAAGTGTTCCCTTCAGCAGTCCAGTTATTGGGCCTCTTGTGTGAGGAGTTGTCCCTGTTTATTCCTCACTGGTCAGTTTATGGTTCTGTGCTTCCCAAGTAGTTGGCTTGTGATTCTCTAAAGATATGTTATGCTCCTCTTTCAGCTGCTACTTCTGCCTCACATGCTAGATTGTGAACATATCTATTCTTGTTAATGTTATATGGTCGATTTGGTTCTCTGTGTTTAGAACCGGAGAGATCCACATAGCTTTGCTTATGTATATTTAATTAATTGTGTTGTTCAGATTGATGGCGGCACTGTGACCGACTGGCTAGCACATCTTCCTCACAGTTCTGAGGACCTGGGTTCAAATCCGGCCTCACCTGTGTGGAGCTTTCATGTTCTCAACGTGCCTGAGTGGGTTTTCTCCATGTACTCGGATTTCCTCCCACAACCCAAAAACATGCATGGCAGGTAAATTGAAGACTCTAAATTGCCCATAGGTGTGAATGTGAGTGTGAATGGTTGTTTGTCTATATGTGCACTGCGATTGGCTGGCGACCAGTTCAGGGTGTACCCCACCTCTCACCTAGAGACAGCTGGGAAGCCTCCAGCACGCCCGCGACCCTAATGAGGATAAGCGGCATGGAAGATGAATCAATGAATGAATGTTCAGATTGAAACGAGCAGCCGGACGCTTTCCAATCTCCTAGTGAGTTCCATTTCTCTTTTCATGGTTATTATTACACTTTTGCCCTTTGTCATAACTGGTACCCTTCTGTGGTGACCTCGCAAAAAAGGCAAAACAGATTTTAAAAAATCCCAAGAAAAAAACAAACACATCAACTAAGCTGAAGAAAATTTTGCTTAAACTTCAAATTGTCCAACTTCTGAGGCAGTCAACTTTGGAGGTTCCACAATACAACAGTAGCTTCTCAAAAGCTTGTCACACTTTAAATATGTGAAAGGTTCATTTAAAAAATGCTTGTTTGTTTTTTTGCTCTTTCCCACAGCTGAGGCCGTCAACACAGACCCCTCCAGGTACCTATGAAATGTAAAAGTAGTGTGACTGAATGAGGTATGGAGAAATCAAGAGAGGAGAGCAGTGAGGACAGAGTTGGTTTCAACATCGCCATTTTGAGCCATTCTTGATTACATAACAGGTCAATTGTTTGGAACGGGGACTGCTGAACTGAAGTGTGACTAATAACAGCATTTAGCATTATTACAGCCTGTTTTAATACCCAAAAACAAAATGCCGTAATGCAATTTCTGTGCTTCCCAGAGCTCAGTGTGCTCGTTCGGTGCGAGTTCGGAAGTCCAGACCCATTTCCCAATTTTGCCACACGCTCTTCAGCACAGATATACTGTCTTACATAAAGGTAATGATCACGCAATCTCCAAATCCAAAATTGTATATTCCTCTTTTGATTTGCTTTTGTGCAATATGGCATTGCTTTTCTGAGGAAATGATGTGGAAGATTACGGGCCTCTGTGAGTACTGTATGGTCATGCTTATGGCTTATTTATTGCGCTCTGTCCTTTCAATCCATTTCCCACTTTTATCCGTTCCCCTTTCTAAAAAGGGATTAAAATACACTCGCGTCTCCGTTGCCTCCTCTCTAGACTCCTCAATTTAACTGGGTTGCTTATGTGCACTTTGCACCACTGCTTTTAAATCTTTCTTACTCTTATTTTTTTCTGCACATCCTTTTCTTACCTTGCCTTTTCTCTTTCTGTTCTCTGCTGTGCTTTGCTTGCTGTAGAAGAAGAAGAAGAATGTCTCGTACACAGGTACCAAACTCTGTCTATTGTTGCTCATATGAACCAGGAAATAAGAGGTAAAGCTGTCAACCCTAAGGGGAGTTTTACAATATTAGTTAATGGACAAAGAGTAGTTTGGATACCTGTTTGATAAATATAGAATCGCCATTTATCTTAGTTTAGCTTAGGTTTTTTTTTTCAGCATAAAGACTTCAAAAATATTTCTCAAAAGAGCCACTAAATTAGACCAGCCAATATGACAGTGGTTTAACTATTCTTCTTTATCCTTTCGTAAGTATCATCATGGTAAAAACTGACAACAAAAATATATATTACATATAGATATACATACATGTTTCTTATCTAATCTTCTAATGTTTCACTGCATAAAGATAAACATTGATATCCTTGTAAGAGGTCTTGTAATTGTCAGACTCAAGACTTTAATTTGCCAGATTATATTGTAGTTTATTTCATTAAATAATGACCTCAACTCGAATTGGCATTAGAGCTTAAATTTTATTTACTATCTGTAATGATTATTTGTGGTGAAAAATGAATTAATTGTTATTATCAAAATTTCCCCTAACAAATGCTACTCCCCGAATAGACGCCCCAGTACTCTTTGCAGTCATGTAGATAAGCATCCCCAAACCCGATATGAGAAAGTACATACAGTAGTAATATATATTTACACTTTACCTTCTTGATTTTATAAGTTGGGTCGTAAATTAACTTCAAATGAGAGAAACAGTCATGCTAGATATAACTGAAAAATAAATGGGGGCAGGGCAGCCTTATTTAACACAACATTTCTCATCCTTGCTATGGCACCGGCAACGCCATTGATCCATGTTTTCCCCCTTCACAACAAAAAGCTGTCAACATTTCATGATTGACATTCTGTAACTTTTCAACCTTCAGAACTTTAATTTTGACTATCATAGCTATGGAGATGACACACAGTAATATCTAGCAGTGTCTCCAGATGATTACAGTTCAATTGAGGTGTTGTGTCACTGTCTAAAACAGATAAATTACTGGATAAGCCAACATTTTATTCAATTAAACCACAGCAAAACTGAGATAACTGTTTTTGGCAATAAAGAAAAGAGGATTGCTGTTAGTAAATACCTGGAGTCACTGGCTTTAAAAACCAAAGACCAAGTCCGAACCCTTGGTGTACTGATAGATTCCGACCTGACTTTCATCAGTCATATCAAATCAATTACTAACACTGCCTTCTACCATCTGAAGAACATATCCAGAGTGAAGGCTTGCATGTGCCAAGCAGACCAGAAGAAACTCATCCATGATTTTATCTCAAGTAGACTTGACTATTGTAATGGTCTTCTGAGTGGACTCCCCAAAAAGAGCATTAAACAGCTGCAGCTCATTCAGAATGCCGCAGCTCTGGTTCTGACCAGAGCAAAGAGGTCAGAGCATATTACTCCAATTCTAAAGTCTCTACACTGGCTCCCAGTCAGCTTTGGAATATATTTTAAAGTTCTCCTCCTTGTCAATAAATCACTAAATGGTTTATGTCCTGAATACATGAAAGAAATTGTAAAGGAATATAAACCCAGAAGAGCTCTGAGATTGACAGACTCAGGTCAAATAGTGGAGCACAGAGCACAAAGCAAACATGGTGACGCAGCATTTAGCTATTATGCTGCACACAAATGTAATAAGTTGCCAACAGAAGTGAAGTCAGCCCCAAGTGTGAATGTTTTTAAGTCCAAGTTAAAAACTTTTTTTTCTCATGCTTTTTAGAGAATTTCCACTTTTGCATAATATTTCTTGCACTGTACACTGTTTTAATTGTACTTTTATTTTTTCTCTTTGTTTTAAATGTTTATAAGATGTTTTTCTTTGTTTTTAAATGCTTTTAATCATGTAGAGCATATTGAGTTACCTTGCATATGAAATGCGCTGTATAAATAAATTTGCTTTGCTTTGCTTTGCTTCACAGTCTGTTCATTCATTTTCCAATCACATCACATCTTTATTTGCATTTTTTTCTGTAAAGACTGTTATTATAATATTCTTTTCTTTGTATCCTATTTCGTCTGACTCTCTAATCCTCTTTCCTCTGCAGAGCTCCGGCCAGCAGATCCCTGTGGTGGTTGAAAGCTGCATCCGCTTCATAAACCTTCACGGTGAGACAATTTGTATGACCAGCCGTAAACCATGCTGAGAGAGCTTCTGTGGACTTTAAAACATGCAGATGTAGTCATCATGACATCAGTTCATTATGGTCTCTACTTCTCCCAAAATTAGGAGATAATCATATGGGATCATACTTTCCTGTAATACCAGATTTTTATTGTGAACCTAAATGCACAAGTAAAACATACCGAAGTATGTGTTTGTGCATGTTTTTGTGGATGTTTGTTTCAGGTCTCCACCATGAAGGAATATTCCGAGTTCCTGGGTCACAAAGAGAAGTTAATCTGATCAAGGATGCATTTGAGAGAGGTAAAACTAGAAAATATTGAGTAAATGTACATTAAATTCATAAAAGATTGGCTGAACTAATATATACTCAGCAACTAGTTACTGTATAGGATCACTGATGGCGTAGTGGTTCACTCGCCTGACTTTGGTGCAGGTAGCGTGGGTTCAGTTCCCACTCAGTGACGGTGTGAATGTGAGTGTGAATGTGAGTGCGAATGGTTGTCCGTGTCTATATGTGCCTTGCGACTGACTGGCGACCAATTCGGGGTGTAGTCCACCTTTCACCCAAAGTCAGCTGGGACAGGCTCCACTACCCTGCGACCCTGAATAGGTTAAGCAGTGTTGAGAATGGATGGATGGATAGTTATTGTGTAGGCATGTGTTTTGTTTGTTGAACACATAAATATCAAGATAGTGCTGTTACTGATATAATCATTTGTATTATTGTATTAGCGTATATAGAATAAGGATTTGTATATATGCAGATTTATTATAACAGTATTACTACAGTTCTATATTGATGTTCTACAAAGTAATAGTTATATGGTACTATAAGGAAGCAGCAATAGGGGTGGGAGTAAATAGGTTTTCCTTCTTCCTACTCCTTTTTAAATATGGACATCCGTCCATCCATCCATTTTCTGAGCCGCTTCTCCTCACTAGGGTCGAGGGCGTGCCGGAGCCCATCCCAGCCATCATCGGGCAGGAGGCGGGGCACACCCCGAACTGGTTGCTAGCCAATCGCAGGGCACATACAAACAAACAACCATTCACAATCACATTCACACCTAAGGGCAATTTAGAGTTTTCAATTAACGTGCATGTTTTTGGGATGTGGGAGGAAACCGGAGTGCCCGGAGAAAACCCACGCAGGCACGGGGAGAACATGCAAACTCCACACAGGCGGGGCCGGGGATTGAACCCCGCTCCTCAGAACTGAGAAGCTGGCGCTCTAACCAGTCGCCCGACCGTGCCGCCTAAATATGGACAATTTAACTAAATTTTTAATTTGTTAAATTGTGTCTGTTTTGTTGTTCTTTTGATGTCACTTTTACTCATGTGAAATAAAGAATTTAAGCAGTAATGTGTAATAAAAAATATTCTGTTTATCTAATACACTTTTTATTGACGTGTCTTGACAAGAAAATATACTTTATTCTTCAAACTAAGAGAAAAATAAGACAATAAAGATGTAGTGGTGAGTTTATTTACATTATGTATCACAATGCACAACATTGCAATATACTGTAGGGAGAAAACCTTTCGCCACATCCCTTAGTTCCCACTGAATTAGTTGTTTATCATAGCAAGACATTTTGAAAAAATGTATGCTTCTAATATTGTGGAAGCAGTTTGAAGAAGGGCCATCAAAGCATGTCTAGATGAATTTAGTGCGGAAGAACCACAGACCTTTTATCTACTGTATTCACTATGTGAAGTTGTATTTGCACACATACTGTATATCTTACACGTCTGTAATTCCCCGTACAGGAGAAGACCCTCTGTCTGATAGTGAGTGTGACCTGGACTCTGTGGCCGGGGTATTGAAGCTTTACTTCAGGGGCCTCGAGCCTCCCCTCTTCCCCTATGATAGCTACTTGCAGCTGCTGGAGTGTGTCCGTAAGATCCCAGCTCTATGTTTGCAGACACTGACCATCCTGTGCCATCAACATTATTGTTACCGTACTTTTTAGTCATTGAAATTTGACACACTTGATTTCTACCTCCTTATTTGACATGTAGAATAGAATAGATACTAATAAAAAGACGATGACACCTCATCACAGTAGTTGAGGCAATATGTTTTAAAAGTAGAGGTTATTTTACATTTAAAGGAAAAAGTTGAAACACCAAAATAACAAAAGATAAATAATTATCAAATTATAAAATAATTCTAAATAATAAAACAATATTTCCATACTTCTATGGCATTAGTCTATATGTATATATATATTTTCTCTCTATTTGTAAGTAGTGACTGTAGTTTTCCTGTTATGCTGCCAAATGAGTTAATATCCCAGAAGACTGTGAATGCAAAATAATGAAAATTTGTATTTGTCTGATGTTGGTCTTTCCTCTTGCATCCTCTCATTTTCATTCAGAAATTGAAGATATGGCGGAAAAAGCAGCACAGATCAGAGCAATAGTCTCTGCCTTTCCACGACCTCTCCTCATCGTAATGCGATACCTTTTCGCATTCCTCAATCAGTGAGTTAACGTATGAGAGGAATGAGAAAGGATGTAGGATTTTGTGCAAACGAATAGTATTTGGAGTTACTCTAAAATTGTTACCTTTTTTCACAGGAGCATTGTATTTGTAGTCACCTGTTCATCGTAATGCGATTCCTTTTCGTATTCCTCAATTAGTGAGTTAACGTATCAGAGGAATGAGAAAGGATGTAGGATTTTGTGCAAAAAATAGTATTTGTATTTACTCTAAAATTGTTACAATTTTCCACAGGCGCATTGTATTTGTAGTCGCCTGTCTGCGATTTTTTTTTTTTTTTTTTTCTGACACTAATAGATAAAGTACAGTATTGCAACATGGTCATCTGTTTCTTCAGTTTCGATAATGTTATGACAGTGGGTTCTCAGAGATTCAGTGTTTCAATTGAGCTGACCGTATATAATTGGAATCGGACTGTTTTCATAAGCTGTTATAGTACATACTTTATGTATAGCATCATATACAATTGAATGATGCCCAGTGAGATACATTTTGGTTTTCTACAACCATACAATTCAGGTTATTCTAGTAATGGGGGTTGTGAAAATTATAAGACCCAATGTGAAACGATAGCTATGATTTATTTTTTATGGCAAAATATCATTTTTAGCACAATATGTGAAAAGCATGTCAGCCATCTTTGTGGAACGTGTTATGGTCATCTGTTTCTTCAGTGGTGTGTTGCTGCTAGAATTTGTGCATTTATAGAGCCTTATTTAGCTGGCAAATAGTCCAGTTCAAACCTAATGTAGTGCTTAACTTTTTGTTCGATCGTTTCACAAGAAAGAATTGGCATATTTGTTCATTTCTCCCGCCAGCTCGATAGTACCATATTATTATTAATAATTTTTGTGTGTTTTCACAGCGTGACTCAGTACAGTGATGAGAACATGATGCAGCCTTACAACCTGGCCGTCTGCTTCGGCCCAAGCCTGCTGAGAGGGGTTGATTCGGATGATGCCGTTGCACGGCAGCCACAGGTCAATGACCTTGTCAAAACCATGATACTCCAGCATGATGTCATATTCCCTGGCCAATCAGAGTTGCCAGGTGCTATCTATGAGAAGCACATGACTCTGGAGCAGGAATATTGGTAAGGGATGTAATACAAATGTTATTTAAATGTGTTGGTTCACTGCTTCATTTTGCCATTTTCTCTTACCTCTGTATGTCATGTGTGTAGAAGAGTGAATGACAAAATTTAATATCCAATTCGAGACGGTTTAAAGTATGTAAAGCAGCTTCTTTTTTGGCTTATCCTCTGGCTTATTAAGTGAATTTGATGCCACATCAAAGGCATTCCTCTGCAGCTTTAAGCAAGCACTATTCAATTTTGTGTGACTGCTGAGGAAGAGTCAATCATTCACTATAACATTATATTTTGACAAAAACTAATTGTTGTACCACTGTTTGGTGTCACCACCATTTTTCAAAAGATTCACACTCAAGCAAAGACCAAAACATGCTGCTTGTTCAGGATGGCTAAGTACCGGTATTCGTTTTACCACAAAATACGTACCAGTACTGAAAAAGATCGGACTTTTCCTGCAGTATTAAAAATTTACTTTTTCTGCAAGAAAATCAAACGGTGAGACATAAAAGTGACGATACAGCAGTGATCTCAAGGCATTGCCAGAAAATCTAAGCGCTTACAGTTGAAACCAGAAGTTTACATACATTATTTAAAAAGGCAATGTATGTGTCTTTTTAAATAGCGTTACACTTGTTCTCACTGTATGATATGAAATCAGACTAAACTTCTCCTGTGTTAGGTCAATTATGATTACCATAATTATTTGCTGAATAATTTGCTGAATGACAGAATCGTGAGAGTTTTTTTTTCAGACAAGTTTTCATTATTTTCTTCAAAGTCAGAAGTTTACATACATTTAATTACCTCATATTTGTTACCATTGCCTTTAAACTGTATGACTCAGGTAAAATGTTTTGCATATACTTCCACAAGCTTCCCACAATAGTTGGCAGGAATTTTGGCCCATTCCTCTTCACAGACCTGGTTTAACTGAGCTAAGTTTGTAAGCCGACTTGATTGCACAAGCTTTTTCAGGTCTGCCCATAAATTTTCAATAGGACTGAGATCAAGGCTTTACGATGGCCACTCCAAAAGATTGACTTCTTTAACATCAAGTCACTTTCTAACCAGTTTGCCAGTATGCGTTGTCTCATTGTACATTTGGAAGACCCATTTATGCCCTGGATTTAACTTCCTGGCTGAAGTCTTGACATAATGATCTTTCCTCATGATGTCATCTATTTTGTGAAGTGCACCAGTCCCTCCTGCAGTCAAACAAGCAAATCCCAAGTCACTGCAGGAAAATATCAAGCAAGTCGAGTCGACACTAAATTTGAGGCAAGTCGAGTCAAGCCATTACTTGGTTTAAGCAAGTCACAAGTCAAAAGTCATACAATCTTGCTCCAGTTGCAACATATATTGAACTGGTTATAAAATGTTTTTTCACAAATCATAACACTAAAAAAAGTATTCACACCTTATAAAAGTTAAATGAACAACAAATGAGATTATAATTGATTGCACTGATTGCACTGAATTGTTTAAAAGTTCTATTTTAAACTCAATTTAACTCAACTTTATTTCTGAACAAATAATTTGTGGTGACAGCCTTGTAACTCCTACGGTCCTTAAGAGAACACCATTAAAAAAAAGCCCAACAGGAATACATATTTTCGCAACTTTTTTCACCTTTAATGTGACACACAACCTGTACAACTCATTTGAAAAATTTTTAAATCTTTTTGGGAGAAGTAAAAATAAACAACAACGTATTTAAGAAAACTATATTTCACAAATTCTGCCAGTGTATATAAACTTATGAGCACAACTGTACATACTGTATCTGCAGTCATTAGTACCCCTGTCATATTAGAATGAAAGTGTAGGTACACCTTTTTCATAACCTCTAGGTGGCGGCATATTAGAATGAAAGTGTAGGTACACCTTTTTCATAACCTCTAGGTGGCGGCATATTAGAATTAAAGTGTACACCTTTCTCATAACCTTTAGGTGGCGGTGGCATATTAGAATGAAAATGTAAAGCTTTTTCATAACCACTAGATGGCGGCATACATTTATAAAATTGGAAAGTATTTTTTCATTTTCCCCTATACCTATGTATAATGCGCACCATTGACTTTTGACATTTTTTTTGTGGGGGGGGGGGGTGGAAATGCCAAGTCAACTGACTCGAGTTCCCCCATCTCTGCCTATGTCAGCTGACTTCTGGCAAGAGACAGGGTATATCCAGAACTGGTCACCAGCCAATCGCAGGTCAAATATAAACAAACATCCAGTCGCACTCACATTCACACCTACTGGCAATTTAGAGTCTTCGATTAACCTAACATGCATGTTTTTGGAATGCGGGAGGAAACCGGAGTACCCGCAGAAAACCCACGCAGACCCCAAACATATCATTTAAAATTGCATGAAAATGAAAAAGTGAGACCTTGCACAAAGGATGCCTGCTTGTGTGGTGGATTGCCAGAAGACGAAAACACCACAAACTCTACTTTGATTCGTCTGCAGTGAACCAATCACAGAGGAGGGAGATGGAGAGGCTGAACATCTGCCCAGTGAGGACGGTGAGGAGAACGCACTCATGCACACATATATGCACGCACAAGCATGCACGGACGCATGCACACACGCACGCAGACACACACACATACACACACAGACACACACACACATCACTTCCTACATAGTTACAGATATGACAATAAATATACATAGCATCCCTTTTAATATGATTACAAATCATGAGGACTCTATTTTATTTAATTTTTTTCATGTGTTGTGTGTTCAGATTCGGAAGCTGTGGCAATGTTCGACTACGCGGCGAGATCACCGGCAGAGCTGTCCTTCAAGCAGGGAGAGCTTCTTATTCTTCACAGCAAGGTCTCTTCTGATTGGTGGAGGGGTGAAGCAGGAGGGGTCAAAGGTCTCATCCCACACAAGTACATCAACGTCCTGGAAGGGTGAGCACCGTTAAGAACCAAGACCATATTATACTTTGCTTTCTTTTCCTCATGTTTTTCATCTGGCAAAAAGACTCAACTATCACCATTTTTCCTTATTTGTTGGGTCTTGGCAAAAGACTCCATTAGTTACAATTCTATTGCCTGTAAAGCCTCCTCTCATACTTAAATTTCATGTTGTAAAAGTAACATTTCTTTTCTCCTCCTGCAGGTCAGAGAGAGGAAAAAGAGATGAAGGAGGAGGAGGTGGCGGCAGCACTGGAAATCTGTCGGCAGATGATCCTCATACAGAGAACACCGTTCGGTATAAACATACAGGCACATCCTACAATGCTTGGAAAATTATCTCACTTATTTTGCATCATGTAAGGATTGTATTGTAAAACAAATTGAACAAAGGAACATTTGATTTATGAAATGCAGAATTTATTACTAAACACGGTGATCTCACTCAAATTTAGCTAATGACTGATGTATTTATTCTGAATATATTTTAGATAAATTCAGTACTGTAGATGCAAACCAAGCAAGCAACAAACACAGTGTCAGTATTTGCCAAGTGGAAAGATGCACCAAAAGACATAAGATTAATTTAAATTGTATTTTGGGGGTATTGCACTGATTGTTTGAATGATTGCAAGAAGTCTAAATCACTAATCACAGAATGGCTAGATAAGAATGCACGAGTCAATCGCAGATCAAGCAATGCCATAATATTATACTTGAACATAAAACATTTTGCTTCCCATTTGCTTGTATTGTATTTTTAGAAGACCTTCCTCTCTCATTGGTTATTATTAATAACAATAATAATAATAATAATAATAATAAAAGGTTGGAATGGTGGTCGACTGGAAAGCACAACTGCCTCACAGTTCTGAGATCTCAGGTTCAAATCCGGCCTCCACAGTGTGGAGTTTGCATGTTCTCCCTGTGCCTGTGAAGGTTTTCTCCAGGTACTCCAGTTTCCTCCAACATTCCAAACACATGCACGATAAGTTAATTGAAGACTCTAAATTGTCTGTAGGTGTAAATGTGAGTGTGAATGGCATATGTGCCCTGCGCTTGGCTGGCGACCAGTTCAGGGTGTAGCCCGCCCCTCTCCCGAAGTCTGCTGAGTTAGGCGCCAGGACACCCGCGACTGAGTGAAGATAAGCAGTACGGCAAATGGATGACTGGATAATAATAATAATAATAATAATAATAATAATAATAATAATAATAATAATAATAATGATGATAATAATAATAACTTCAATTTATATAAAGTGGGGCAAAAAAGTATTTAGTCAGCCACCAATTGTACAAATTATCCCACTTAAAAAGATGAGAGAGGCCTGTAATTTTCATCATGGGTATACCTCGCCTATGAGAGACAAAATGAGGGGGAAAAAAATCCAGAAAATTTTTCAAGAATTTATTAGAAGAGTTATGGTGGAAAATAAGTATTTGGTCACCTACAAACAAGCAAGATTTGTGGCTCTCACAGACCTGTAACTTCTTCTTTAAGAGGCTCCTCTGTCCTCCACTAATTACCTATATTAATGGCACCTGTTTGAACTCATTATCAGTATATGAGACACCTATCCACAACCTCAAACAGTCACACTCCAAACACCACTATGGCCAAGACCAAAGAGCTGTCAAAGGACACCAGAAATAAAATTGTAGACCTGCACCAGGCTGGGAAGACTGAATCTGCAATAGGTCAGCAGCTTGGTGTGAGGAAATCAACTGTGGGAGAAATTATTAGAAAATGGAAGACATACAAGACCACTGATAATCTCCCTCGATCTGGGGCTCCACGCAAAATCTCACCCCGTGGGGTCAAAATGATCACAAAAACGGTGAACAAAAATCCCAAAATCATACGGGAGGACCTTGTGAATGACCTGCAGAGAGCTGTGACCAAAGTAACAAAGGCTACCATCAGTAACACACTACACCGCCAGGGACTCAAATTCTGCAGTGCCAGACGTGTCCCCCTGCTTAAGCCAGTACATGTCCAGGCCCGTCTGAAGTTTGCTAGAGAGCATTTGGATGATCTAGAAGAGGATTGGGATAATGTTATATGGTCAGATGAAACCAAAATAGAACGTTTTGGGAAAAACTCAATTTGTCATGTTTGGGGCAGAAAGAATGCTGAATTGCATCCAAAGAACACCATACGGACTGTGACACATTGGGGTGGAAACATCATACTTAGGGGCTGTTTTTTTTTGCAAAGGGTCCAGGACGACTGATCCATGTATTGTGAGATTTTGAGTGAAAACCTCCTTCCATCAGCAAGGGCATTGAAGATGAAACTTGGCTGGGTCTTTCAGCATGACAATGATCCCAAACAAACCGCCCGGGCAACGAAGGACTGGCTTCGTAAGAAGCATTTCAAGGTCCTGGAGTGGCCTAGCCAGTCTCCAGATCTCAACCCCAGAGAAAATCTTTGGAGGGAGTTGAATGTCTGTGTTGCCCAGTGACAGCTCCAAAACATCACTGCTCTAGAGGAGAATGGGCCAAAATACCAGCAACAGTGTGTGAAAACCTTGTGAAGACTTACAGAAAATGTTTGACCTCTGTCATTGCCAACAAAGGGTATATAACAAAGTACTGAGATGAACGTTTTTATTGACCAAATACTTATTTTCCACAATAATTTGCTAATAAATTATTTTTAAAAAGTCAGATTGATTTTCTGGATTTTTTATTTATTAATTTTTTTGGTCATTTTGTTTCTCATAGGTGAGGTATAACTACGATGAAAATTGCAGGCCTCTCTCATATTTTTAAGTGGGAGAACTTGCACAATTGATGTCTGACTAAATACTTTTTTGCCCCACCGCTGTAGCACCTTTCATTGAACCCAAGGCTGCTTTCCAGAAATGTTCAGTTCCACACAGAATTGCTCCAGTCAGTCAAAGGTCTAAACTTTGTCTGTGTGCCTTTTGACAGGATGCGGGTGAACAGCGATGGCGCTTCGTTGCCTGGGCGACAAAGAGGAAGCGATGGAAGCCCTGGTCGAAAGCCACCAACCTCCCCGGCTGCACGCCACCTGCCAGTGTAAGATCGACACACGCATCTCAAGCCTATGAAATGTATTGACTAAGATCACGCATCATTTACCGTAAGTCATCAAGTAGTCGATCATGCGGCTACAAATATACCACATATGAAGCAACAGTGTTCTGGAAATAAACTTGCAATAATTCCCACTGTAATTTTATAAATCATGTCAATAACAAAAAAAAGGCAGCTTTTAGCCTAGTGGTTAGCACGTCTGCTTCACAGTTCAGAGGTTCAGGGTTCAAATCTCAGCTCAGGTCTGCCTGTGTTGAGTTTGCATGTTGCATGCTTGTGCAGGTTAGAGTACTTCACTCAGAGTACCGCAGCTTCCTCCCACATTCCAAAACATGTATGTTAGGTTAATTGGTTTGAATGTGATGTGGTTGTGAATAGTTGTTTGTCTATATGTGCCTTAGGCAGACGTGGGTAATAACGCGTTACATTTACTCCATTATATTTACTTGTCAGACTAGTTTTAATGAAGCATCATTTTTACTTTTACCCGAGTATTTATGTTAAGAAGAAACTGTACTTTTACTCTGTTAAAATCATCTACAGGCCACTCGCTACTTTCATTTATCAATGACTGCATTCGCAATCTATTTTTCGACTTTTGTTTTCGACTTCCCCATCGGTGGCCAATGCTCCAATCCACCGTGATTACCACAGTGATGTTTAACTCAACTTTTACTTGAGTCATCCATCCATCCATCCATTTTCTGAGCCGCTTCTCCTCACTAGGGTCGCGGGCGTGCTGGAGCCTATCCCAGCTATCATTGGGCAGGAGGCGGGGTACACCCTGAACTGGTTGCCAGTCAATCGCAGGGCACACCCAAACAAACAACCATTCGCACTCACATTCACACCTACGGGCAATTTAGAGTTGTCAATTAACCTACCACGCATGGTTTTGGGATGTGGGGAAACCGGAGTGCCCGGAGAAAACCCACGCAGACACGGGTAGAACATGCAAACTCCACACAGGCGGGATTGAACTGGGGTCCTCAGAACTGTGAGGCAGACGCTCTAACCAGTCGTCCACCATGCCGACCAAGAAAGTCACGTCCTCAAAAAAAGAGTATTCTATTCGGCTTCACGGGCCAATCAAAGTGAGTCATGACAGCCACACATGACTCGTGTTTACATTTTAGACAAAAAAACAACAGCTTTAACAAGCAGCGTAGTTTTGTCACTCGTCAAACTTGGATATTTCAGCCTACTTCTAACTTGAGATAACACCTTGCCGTAAGCTGCAGATGTCTTTGCTGTTGTTTTGGCTGTCCATATGTCAACATTAGCCCTATTTTATGGTCACAAGCAACTGTACAACATGGATCTTCTGGGTTACTTTCTGTTCTCTCTCGCTCCCTCTCTCTCTCTCACTCTCTCTCTCTCTCTCTCTCTCTCTCTCTCTCACACACACACACACACACACATACACACTTTATCAATAAGTCTGGTCAACAAACAGCTTCTTCATTTTAGTGGATGAAGCAAATAATGTTTCTGTAAGTACCTATGCAGGTGTTGTTGTCACAATGCGATTTTAACTGGACTCAGAAGCAGGCGCAGGCTGAAAGTTTTTTTTGGAGAATGGTTTATTGAGAAGGGCTTCGGAGGTGGGTACTTGAGACGTACTGGCGGGTCGACGAGACAGGGAGCGTGAGGCAGGTGATGGCGTGAGCAAGTGGATGGCTTGACAGCGTGGTGGCAGAGGTCAGCAAGGCAGGGAACACGGAAGGAGCACTGAGGACAAGGAAGAACATGGAGATCAGAAATATTGCGAGGAGTGGCGTAGCTTACGCGTAAGTAGAGAGCCAGTGTACCACGGGTGAACGTTAATACTCTGGCAGTGGAGTCTTGGATCTGGCAAGCTTAAACGCAGGTGTTGAAGGATGATTGACAACAGGTGCGCGGCCAAAGTGGTGCTGATTACTGGGAAGAGAGAGAGAGAGCGCGAGAGGGGCACAAAATGCCACCCAAGCTCCAACGGAACTGCAGGGCACAGCTCATGACAGTTGTTTCCGCTTAAAAATTGAAATGGTCGCAGGTGTGTGTGGACTCCCATTGAACATGAGTTCAAATGTGATCTGTGACTTCTTAACACAGCCACATGCCAGTTATAAGAGGGAGTACATCCTTGTGCAACCAGATTTATTTGTATTTATTTTATTTAAACCGTATTTAACCAGGTAAAAGGCCAGTTAAAAGAGAACATCTCTTTTGCAACGGTGACAAGGCCAAGATGGCAGAAAGTTAAACGTCAAGTCCAAGTTAATCACATTCAAGTTGATTTCAGTTGTTTTCTTTTCACCTCCCCTCTCAAAAAATAAATCAGTTAAATTGTCCAAATCCTAGGTCACATTAATGGTGGAAAAAGGTTTTAAATTATTCATTTTGGTCAAACTTCTTTTACAACACAAAAATCTGCCATATGAACAGGTGTGTATACTTTTTATATCCACTGCAACCTTGTTCCTGTTTTTGAAATCTGCCTGGTGAGCCTACAGTGTTTAACAAGTCGAAACAATATAGTATAAGACCATTTCTTGGAGCTGAATTTGCCTTAATTTGTTATTTTACAAAGATTTTATTTATTCCGTTTTAGATTAAGTGATATTGTTCAGCAATATCTCAATTTGCACATTCGTATTTTATTTAGTATTTTTATTTTATTTGACGTTCATGCTCTGATAAAAAATAAATCGGAAGTTACTCACTAGTTACTCAGTACTTGAGTAGTTTTGTTCACTGAGTACTTTCTTACTCTTACTCAAGTAATTATTTTGGGGACTACTTTTTACTTTTACTTTTACTTGAGTCATCCATCCATCCATCCATTTTCTGAGCCGCTTCTCTTCACTAGGGTCGCGGGCATGCTGGAGCCTTTCCCAGCCATCATCGGGCAGGAGGCGGGGTACACCCTGAACTGGTTGCCAGCCAATCGCAGGGCACATACAAACCAACAACCATTCGCACTCACAATGACACCTACGGGCAATTTTAGAGTCTCCAATTAATGCATGTTTTTGGGATGTGGGAGGAAACCGGAGTGCCCGGAGAAAACCCACGCAGGCACAGGGAGAACATGCAAACTCCACACAGGGGATTGAGCCGGGGATTGAACTGTGAACTGTGAGGCTAACGCTCTAACCAGTCGGCCACCGTGCCGCCTACTTGAGTCATGTTATTCTAAAGTAACAGTACTCTTACTCGAGTACAATATTTGGCTACTCTTCCCTCCTCTGGCCTTAGGACTGGCTGACGACCAAGGGTGTACCCTGTGGCTGGGATAGGGTCCAGCTCACTAACGACACGAATGAAGACAAGTTCTATAGAAAATGGATGGGTTGACATAGACCAATGATTCCCAATAACTGTATTTAAAATCAGACCAGTGATTCCCAATAACTGTATTTAAAATCCAATTACACCTAATTTTTCTATTATTTATTTTCTACAAATAATGTATCTGTATTTGCTCATCTATCTGTGTCAGTGACAAATGGTGACAGGCAGAACAATTAAATGTTCTTCCGTTAGATGAAAAAAAAAAGATGACAAAATCAACATACGTCTCCACTTTTTGATCATTTTGTCTGGTGGTGTGACGTGACAGTTTGCCCTTGCTCAATATAGGTTGGGAAACATTGACATCGACAGCACAAATCCTTCCTGAGTCGTTCTAAAACTACACAACTGAAATTATGTTTTAACTAACAGAAGCAGCATCTTGGATCAATGATTATTTTCCCTATAGCCTGAGTTCATAGGGCTCAATGATAACAGCCCCAAAGGCCAATGATAAAATTAGCACATAACCAAACACTAAATTGTTTGAATGACCTAACCCTCTTTTTAACTTCTATTCATACTCATTGTAACACATCTAAGTTGCAAAAGAAAACAATGTCATGAGAACACCATGCTTGAGTATTTGGATCTTGAGGAAAACTTAAAGGAAAAAAAATGCATTTGTGTTTCAGGTCTCAGGAGCGAAGACACACGCTGGACACTGTAAGACAGGCAGGGTTCAAACCTGCGGACAGACCCGCATTTGTTCAGGCAGACAGGACGACGGCTGACAAGGTGGGTAGCTCAGTTGAACTGATTATTTGGTTTCTTAGTCAAATAAAAGTTTTTTTGTTTTTTTTAATGTAGAAATCAAAGCTTATTTGTGTTTACCTTGTTGGAAAAATGTGTTCATTTGAGACCTCATACAGACCAGGACTGAGCATCACTCATGGGAACAATGAGATCTTAGAACAGAAAGTCCCTCAATACAATACTCATATTTTTTTGTATTGACTTGTTTTCTAATATTTTTACAAATATTTTCAAAATGTTATCAACTCGTTCTAAATAACTGTATTTTCTTAACTTACATTTTTGTGTTTGTGTTTAGCTAACATCAACATGTCATATATTTATTAAACTCCACGTTAAATTTTTGTCACACGTTTTTAGGAAAAGCTTTAATGTAAAATGTTCTTTTTTGAATATATGTTTTTATTACAAAATATTTTATGTAAACGTAATACAGTATGTATATGTATGGTGACTCATTATTTCAAGTTTTTTCAATGTGTCAGTGAAATACTTGATGTTAAAACTAGATTTAAGTTGTTCTTCTGGGTGAATGTACACAAAAGGTCCCCTAGACACACTTCCCGGAAGAGTGAAAGCAAGATGTTGACTTCCAGTAGGTGTCATTACATGGTGTCCCAATACTTTTTGTCCATACAGTTTGTTTTACCAGTGCAGTTCTCCTTTAGGCTGTACTTAGTGCCAGAACCTGGAGCACCGTTTCGGAGGCCTGAAAGATAAAAAAGAATAGAACAGTTTGTCGTTTTAAATGTAATTCTCAATTTCCTGTGTACATCTGATTCTGGCCCCGCCCCTCTTCCACTCTCAGGAGATGATCAGTCGCCAGATGAACTCTGTGTTCAAGGAGCTCCTGTCTCGACAGCCGCCCATGCAGCCGCCAACCCTCCCAGCCACGGCGACCCCTGCTCCCCCTTCTTCTTCCGCCTCCACCTCCTCCCCTTCCTCTCCCCTCCCTCAAGCTGCCCCCACTGCCAAAAAAGTGGGCTTTGGTATCCGAGGACGGGCCCTTTTCCGGCCTGTGGACTGACATACCCTAAAACTGGATGGATGATTGAAAGTATAGATTTCAAGCTTGAGGATGAATATACTGTCATGCATTCTGGGAAATTTTTGATTTATTTTTAGGATGTATGAATATATTTAAGTCTGTGCCATCTCATAGTGCCACATGGCGCTGTATTGCAGTATGTCTTGTGTGTTTCTTCAAATGTTTTTGGTCTTCTTCTTCTTTTCCCCCAAATGTGCAAGTCTGGTTTTGGTCTCCTGTTTTTGAGAATCAGGGATGTGTTCTGTCTGGTGTGAAGGAATATTAGGGCCACACTGAAAAGGAAAACAAAAAAGTATAATGTCTTGTAAAAATCAAGCTTGAAATGTTATCAGGAAAAAAGTAATTGCAGGAGTAAAGTCTGGATATTTGTAATATTACAACTTTATTCATACAAAATTAAAACAACTTTTTCCTCATACAATGAAAAGAACCCAACTTTATTCTTGTAAAAATGCTAAGCTTTTTTCTCATATAACAACTTTATGAGTTTGTCTTTATAATATCGATTTCTCATAAATCTTCATGAATCTTTACTCTCAAGATATTCTCTCTTTACTCTCGCAACTTTAGTCTGGTAAATCTATGACTTCATTCTCGCTGCAGTATTTTTTTCCCCTTTATAGTATGGCCCTAATACTTCGTCATAGTTATTCTGTGATATGAGAATAAATTGGTTGACATGCTTAATGTCAGCAAAAGACTGTCCCCTAGTGGCTGGTTATGAAAAATCAAATGCTGACCAATATAGAAGAAGGAAAAAAGACAGCCAATACGAGGCCTGTGTCAAGGAGTGCCTCTGTGTTATTTTTACGCTTTCAATTTTCTCTTAATTTCAAGTCTTTTTACAATATGTGACCTGAAAAGATGTTTGCATTGCTGTTTACAGTTGTGTCAATTAATGAAGGAGCATGCAGTGATCTGACAAACTCATGTTGGGAAAAAAACGACAACATTCCATTTCATATGTGATACATGGCCGACAAGGCAAAACTCAGGGCTTTGCAGAGTTAAGATGGGCTGACTCAGGTTTGCCTTTGAAAGAATTAAGTGGCTTTTCGTGGCTTCTTTCAAGCTGTGCATGAGCCAAAAATGCCCTCATGTCAGGGGAGAACTCGTGACTTCTGGCTTTAACTGTGAATATGACAACAAAGTTTGGGAATCTCACTCTAACTACACTCACACACACTGAAAAATAAATAAATAAATACATCAATCAATAAATCACATATATATATATATATATATATAATGTGTGTGTGTGTGTGTGTGTGTGTGTGTGTGTGTGTATTGGCATCCACAGAAGATCAAGAGGTGTATGATGTTATCTACTTTGATTCCAAACACTTGAGATGGTTTGACATGTATCGCGTCTCTCTTCTGTTACGTTTTAGTAGAAACATAAATGTGATAGTTTCCTTGTTTTACAAAATTAAAGCACCCTTTATTCAAAATCACTTTGATAATGTCACTAGATTTAAAGTGTAAAATTAAAGTATATGTGTGGGGAAAGAAACTATGATGACAATAAAAGATAGAGTGATGACTTTTATGGTGTTGCCAGTGTATTTAATAAAGATGCCTGTACAAAGCGACTGTATTCCGGGGTAGATCTACATTTGATGAATAGTTTTTCATCAAATGGATCAGAATCAGAATCAGAATCATCTTTATTTGGCAAGTATGTCCAAAAAACACACAAGGAATTTGTCTCCGGTAGTTGGAGCCGCTCTAGTACGACAACAGACAGTCAATTTACAGAACACTTTGGAGACAGAAAGACATTGACAAAAAAAAAAACTGGATTAAAAACTAGCAGGGCTGAATTAATTACAAAACTTTACCAAGTTTCCCTTACAAAATATTTATTATAATATCACGTGTGTGTGATAGGGCTTATTTCTTAGGTTCGGGTTCGAATCAAACCTAATATGTGGAGTTTGCATGTTCTCTGTTAGAAATTACTAGCTGCATGTTTACACAACACCGCATGCACTTTTATTTGATACATCCCATTTCAAATACACATCCAGATATCCTTATAAACATCTAATTGCATTACACTTAGTCGCACAGATACAACAAAAGCACACTATATCAACATGGGTGCGTTGGGAAGTTCACTTCAGGCGCGCTCTCTGCTAGCCGGAACCGTTAGTAACTCAGAGGGTTGGTACTGTGTGTGCCACTCGATATAAGTAAAACTGAAACATTCAATATGGCGGATGTACTGACGCATCCCTAGTACAACCCCACTTCCAATGAAGTTGGGACGTTGTGTTAAGCATAAATAAAAACAGAATACAATGATTTACAAGTCATGTTCAACCTATATTGAGTTGAATACACTACAAAGACAAGATATGTAATGTTCAAACTGATAAACTTGATTGTTTTTAGCAAATAATCATTAACTTAGAATTTTACGGCTGCAACACGTTCCAAAAAAGCTGAGACAGGTGGCAAAAAAGACTGAGAAATTTGAGGAATGCTCATCAAACACCTGTTTGGAACAGGAGTGCCCAGAGAAATCCCACGCAGGCTCGGGAAGAACATGCAAAGTCCACACAGGCGGGGTCAGGCTTTGAACACCAGACCTCAGAACTGTGAGGCAGACGCTCTAACCAGTCGCAACCGTGCCGCCTTCAGAAAACCAATGTCAGTAAATACAGTTCGGCGCTACATCCGTAAGTGCAACTTGAAACTCAACTATGCAAAGCAAAACCCATTTATCAACAACACCCAGAAACGCTGCCGGCTTCTCTGGGCCCGAGCTCATCTAAGATGGACTGATGCAAAGTGTTCGATGGTCCGACGAGTAGACATTTCAAATTGTTTTTGGAACGTTTGGACGTCCGGGCCAAAGAGGAAAAGAAACATCCGGACTGTTATGGACGCAAAGTTTAAAAGCCAGCATCTGTGATAGTATGGGGCTGTGTTAGTGCCAATGGCATGGGTAACTTACACATCTGTGAAGGCACCATTAATGCTGAAAGGTACATACAGGTTTTGGAGAAACATATGCTGCCATCCAAGCAATGTCTTTTTCATGAACGCCCCTGCTTATTTCAGCAAGACAATGCCAAACCACATTCTGCATATGTTACAACAGCGTGGCTTCGTAGTAAAAGAGTGCGGCTACTAGACTTGCCTGCCTGCAGTCCAGACCTGACTCCCATTGAAAATGTGTGGCGCATTATGAAGCGTAAACTACGACAACGGAGACCCCGGACTGTTGAACAGCTGAAGCTGTACATCAAGCACGAATGGGGGGAAAAATCCACCTTTAAAGCTTCAACAATTAATGTCCTCAGTTCCCAAACGTTTATTGAATGATGTTAAAAGAAAAGGTGATGTAACACCCCGTCCCAGCTTTTTTGGAACGTGTTGCAGCCATAAAATTAATGTTATTTGCTAAAAGTTAATGATTATTTGCTAAAAACAATGAAGTTGATCAGTTTGAACATTAAATATTTTGTTTTTGTTGTGTATTGAATTAAATATAGGTTGAACATGATTTGCAAATCATATTATTCTGTTTTTATTTAGGTTTAACACAACGTCCCAACTTGATTTGAATTGGGGTTGTAATAGCCAACATGTTCAGTAGTAAAATTATAGAAAGTGCAGCACGCTCTGTCGGTTTGGACTGCCGGCAGATTATACCTGTGCCGCGAGCCACTGTTATTATTTAAACACTGTAATAATAAGCAGGGTTTTTTTTTGTATCTTACTGACAGAGGAGGATTTTTACCGTGCAGCCTATATATATGTGTGTGTGTGTATATATGTATATATATATATATATATATATATATATATATATATATATATATATATATATATATATATATATGCATGTGTGTGTGTGTGTGTGTGTGTGTGTGTGCATATTATATGTATATAGGTTAATTGGAGACTCTAAATTGCCTCGGAGAGAATGTGTGTCCGGGAGGTTAGTTGTCTGTGTGTGCCCTGATTGGCTGGCGACCACTTCAGGGTGTACCCCGCCGCTCGCCCGAAGATAGCAGGGATGGGATCCAGCACGCCCGCGACCCTCGTGTGGCTAAGCAATACATAAAATAGATGGACGTTTCTGGAAAATCTTCAAATTTGGTACGGTGTATTGTACTTGTATTGTCGTGTAATTACGAGCGTTGACGCAGTACGTGAAGGCAACATCTTTAGTACCCAGCATGCATCTCGCCCTCGCCATTTTTCTTGTTGTGTTCCGTGAGAAAGTCGAGGTGAACATTTCGAGGAAAACCTGCGTTTTTATACATTCGTTTATCTTTCGTTTCTGCTATTTGCATTCCTGACGTTTTTTGGAGTAACATTGAGGAAAGAATATCGCAACATGGCTCAATACAAAGGAGCCGCCAGCGAAGCTGGGAGAGCCATGCAGCTGATGAAAAAACGAGAAAAGGAGAGAGAACAACTTGAACAACTGAAACAGAGAATCGCAGAGGTTTGTAACCTTTAATATCAGATAATAGTCATTAAAGTTGTCTGAATTGTGTATTATGGGATTTATGAGGCAGCTTTAATTTAGATGCGTATCCACAGCCGTGTTTGCCATTGTCTATTCTTCTTGCAGGACAATATGGTCAAGTCCAACATCGACAAGAAGTTCTCAGCTCACTATGACGCTGTGGAGGCAGAGTTAAAGTCCAGCACAGTTGGTATGACAATCCTTGATCAGCATCAGACATAGATTACGCACATGCCTTCGCAATACTTGTACATGGAAATTCATCTAAGCAATAGTGGTGGATGGAGTCTTAATAAACTGTGTTGTAAAGACGAAAACATGCGGTGTTGTTATGGTAGTTGACCTGTTTCTTCATCTTTCCTCTCTTACGTCTTGCTTAGGCCTGGTGACACTGAATGATATGAAAGCTAAGCAGGAGGCGCTTGTGAAGGAGCGTGAGAAGCAGCTGGCAAAGAAGGAGCAATCCAAGGAGCTCCAGCTGTAAATTAAGAATCTTGTGTTGCATATTCATGATTCAGCAATCCAATGTCCATTTTCCATAGTGTGTGTTCAATTTTTCATCATGTTCTCCTTATCTTTTTGCAGCAAGCTCGAGAAGCAGAAGGAGAAGAAGAGGAAAGAGGAACAGAAAAGGAAAATTGCAAGTTTATCATTTAATCCTGAGGATGACGGTGAAGACGACAATGAAGAAGATGAGGAGGAGGAGGAGGATGAAAAGGAAGAGGAAGAAGAAGAAGAGCAGGATTGTGAGTTCTAATTTAAGGATTGTTCCAGCCTGTTTGCCATTTTGTGTTCATGTTATGTTACCATCATTGTGTTATAATTCTGTGAATCTGGTCTAGGATATCTATAGCCATTAAAGCTAGCTGAATACTTATTGACCAAAACGTTAGGTACACTACCATTCAAATGTTTGGGGTCGCCGAGACAATATCATGACACACAGTTGTATGTATACTCTGCCGTTCAAACGTTTCAGTGTCAGAAAGGCACTAGCCATTTTTTTTTTTAGTTATTTTTTTTTTACCATATTAAATATAAATATATATTAAATTATTCAGAGATTTTCTGTGTTCGCACTTGGGCTCGGCCCCTATCACCCGTGAATACCTGGGGTCCACTGTATTGTGTTTGTAGCGTCTGTAGTATAATGTCGGTATGACTAGATATGTTAAGATGTGGAAACACACTCACACTCATCTCGTCTCTTTTCCCTCACACACAAGTTAGTTTTGGAGCCAAGAGTTAGAGTTGGAATAAATACGTCTGTTTTTCCAAATAAAAGCCAGCTGCTTTGTCTGTTAAAAAGGCTTGTCATTTCCATTATGAATTATTTGTGATTTTTGTTTAATAATACAAAAGCATTTTTAAATCTGATTAATTGATGGGGTAATCGGTTGAATACTCCATTCTAAAAATATTTGTTTTTACTGCATTTCAGTAAAAACAAATTGGGTGTTTTAATTTTTTCCCCGTGTCATACACAACTCTTTCTTGTCTGTATATGAAGAAGACTCTTCTTTTATAGATGTCCCGGTAAAGAAGAAGAAGCTTGGAAAAAATCCCGACGTGGACACAAGTTTCCTCCCTGATCGGGACCGAGAGGTGTGGTTATATAATTCCACATTCATTAGAGCTGCAGTTCACATGTAAAGCTTTTTTTGTTTCTTGTTCCTCCACCTCAGAGGAAAACATTTCCTTAAAGAGTGGCCTCCGTTCTATTAGATGGAAATAATCACCGGTTGTATCATCCACTTGAACAACAAATGACCTCACCAGAGGCGTCTCCTTTTTTGCACTTAGAAACCAATATGATGTGGTGCCACAATAGACATGTCATGACCACAGCACATGCCACCTGCAGAGAAAGTGAGAGTGCAGTATGGCATTCAAACGCTGCTAAACATATCAACTTTGACCCGAGAACGAATGCCTTGCTCTTTGAGGGTGCGGGGGTGCTTATTGAGGAGTTATTTATATTTCCAAAACAACACAAAAAATTAAGTCAATTTGACAGTTGTAGAAATTATACAGTATATGCCTCCATAATTTTAGTATCACTAGTTATTTGTGAGAGCGACTAATAGCTGTCTGACAAACTACATTCAAAATTAGCAAGGCTAAATTCATTAATAAAACTTTTCCAAGGTTCCCTGAGATTTGGGATTAGAGGCTCTGCTCTGGCATTCCAGTGTTGAGTTTGCATGTTCTCATTCTGCTTGTGTTTTTTTCCAGGTACTCCAGCTTCTTCCCACATTCAATTAATGCATTTTAGGTTCATTAAATATTGTAAATTGTCCATAGGTGTGAATATGAGTGTGAGTGATTGTTTGTTGGTATGGCCATGATTTACTTGCAACCAGTCCACGGTGCATCTCGCCTGTCACCCAAACGCATCTGAGATAGACTCCAGCTCACCCATGACCCTAATCAGGACAAGTGCTATAGCAAGCTATCAGTGGATAGTTCATTTGTGGACAAAATAATTAAAACAATATAATACTATTAAAATGGTGTACAAATAAAGGCCTTACAAGGTTCTGTTAAAAAAAATTTTTATGAATTATGGTGTTCAGGAGGAGGAGAATCGTCTCAGAGAAGAGCTTAGGCAAGAGTGGGAGCTCAAACAAGAGAAGATCAAGAGTAAGTGTCAAAATGGACCAAACACCCTTAAAATACTTTTTTATCGTTTGCTGTAAGATTTGTCATAATAATATTTTAGCACTCCTTCACGTTTTGTCTAAATCTCATGGTTTTAACCTGTTGCTTTCAGGCGAGGAGATCGAGATTACGTTTAGCTACTGGGATGGATCCGGCCATCGTAAGACTGTCAAGGTAAGAGTGTGGCCCACGTTGAAAACGCCAACTCCTGTAAAAGGTTTCCTCTCTTTGTGACTTTCATACTCTCTTAATGTGTATTTCTCCTCAAGATGAAGAAGGGCAACACTATCCAGAACTTTCTGCAGAGGGCCCTGGAAGTCCTAAGGAAGGACTTCAGTGAGCTCAGGTCAGAGCTTTTCCCGTTAGGAATTAGTTTTGGAAATGTTTGGTGTTAATGGTTTATGTAGGCATAGTACTTTTGGTTAGATAACTTATCTGAATCTGTAAGGTAGGAACTGCGACACCTGGTGGTGCCGGCTGTCAGTTCTTGAAATATTTCACTTGGCAAGTGAATGTTACTCGCCTAGTTAAGTCATTGTGTTCTCTGACTTATTTTAGGCTCTTTATAACTAGTTTATTATTATTACCAATGAAGCAACATCGCACGATTTTAATTAGCTTCAGGAAATTAGAAGCATGAGTGTTCTAGTTGATGGACATGTGTTTTTTGTTTTGTTCATCTTGAACATTAGTTTGTAATGATGTCAGGTGATTCCAGGAAAATGGAACATTTACTAAATAGAAAGTGTTGTTTTCTGTACAGGTCTGCTGGGGTTGAGCAGCTGATGTATATTAAAGAAGATCTTATAATCCCCCATGTAAGTGCCGCAGTGCGCTGCTGCCTTCATTAGTTTACACAATAAATACCTTTATAAAACGCTCACAAATTTAATGTTTTGGAATTCTAATGTCCTCCCCTTTTGTCCCATTCAGCACCACAGCTTCTACGACTTCATCGTGACTAAAGCCAGGGGCAAATCGGGTAAATTAACAACTGAATTCCTACATGGTTCGAGTGAACCATCATGGCAGTGCAAGTATGAGAAAAAAAATGCATCCATCAATCTTATGTGGAGAAACATCAGGGAGAAAAAAAATCTGATTACTGATCCAGATCTCATCTCATGTGAATGCAGTTTAAGCGGACAGATGATGCCGATTGACGACATACACACTCACTACACCAAAAAACTCATCAGGAGTGTATAACACGTGGGTCTTCAATTAAAAGTTAAAGGGTTCCAATGTCGTCTTGTATGTGTCTTCTTAGGGCGGTTCCAAATATTTTTTACTCTCTTGAGGTAATCTATTAGACACAGCTAGTATTGATGCGCTACAGTTCTTCACAGCTGCAAACGACAACCACAAAAATGATCATATTGTCAAATGAATACCTTTATCATTGTGGCAATCGAAACTGAGAACAAAATTCTTTATAAAGGTAGAACTTCTGAAAAACAGCCTCTGTATTGCATCTCGTTATATTGCGCAAGTGGTCATAATGTTGTGAGTGTTCTGTGTATTCTACATAGATACAAAGTGTGAACATTTTGGGATCAGGCTTTCTTCCCGATAGACTACATTTACAAAAATGAGTCATATTTTATTTCCTCCTTGGGCTTCTCTCTTGGAGTGCGGATTTTGAGGACCTCCAATATGCCATTAAGTCTGGAAAACTATTACAATGTTTCTAATGTTCCCTGCCTTTCAAACCTATGGCCAAAGAGTCAGTCCATGCCAAACTAAATGTAATCATCTGAGTGTTTACTTCCATGTTGTTTGCTTGTGTGTGCGTTGTTTCAGGTGTGGAGTAAATATAAGCACAGTAACATCTGTGGTATGCCCTTACTTAGGAGGACTTGTTTGTTTTTACCTGAACAGGTCCTCTCTTCAGCTTTGACGTCCACGATGATATCCGTCTGGTCAATGATGCCACTGTAGAAAAGGATGAGGTAAGGACAATTGTTAGCAGCATGTAAGGTATATGTTATCATTGTTTCTTTGTATTTGAGCTCAGTACAGATGATTTAAAAACTTGAATTTAGTCAGCGATGTGTTCTGATAGTTTTGGGTCAGGCTTAGTCAGGGGCAAAGTGGATTGAGGTAACAGATGTAAATGTATGTAGTCTTGTAGTCAAATGTAGAGCTTGTTAACGAAATGTGATTCTTTACTGGAAGGAATCAATAGCGGTGGGTAATAGTTTTAATTACAATGAAATATTTGAATAGAAGCTCAGAGCATCCTAGTATTAAGAGATTTTTCCAAAATCAACATACAGTACATGCAATTGTGCTCTCTCTGTCTCCAAGTCTCACGCAGGTAAAGTAGTGCTGAGGAGCTGGTACGAGAAGAACAAGCACATCTTCCCCGCCAGTCGCTGGGAGCCGTACGACCCTGAGAAGAAATGGGACAAGTACACGGTGAGATTTGTTTTCCTCCACAGGTTTGTTCAGCGTCATTTTGAGTTTGCACCTACTGTACAGTATGTCTGGCTTACTGAGTTTACTTGTTTGCCAATTTTGCTGGCATGGCTGGAAAACCTCTTTGCCAGGAACCACTCCTATTCTACAACATGCAAATAATCCCACACGCCTACATAACCCTTCTATATACATTCTGAATAGCCATAAAGTTCTGCAGTATTATAAAAAAAAACAAATAAACTCATATTCGTACACCTCTGTAAACTGCACAGGCAATGTTTTCACTGACTTGTCACATTACTAACTTTTAGAAGTGTAATATTATATTATATATATTTATATATTTTAAAATGATACAATGAATTAATCACGTTATATTGCAAAGGTGGTAGACACATCTGAATTGTCAACCATTTTAATTGTCACAAGTAGAACTTTGATAAATGATGACATACTGTATACTCTTCTCACAAAAGAGTTATGGCCTATTCGGCTTTCTGGTGAACTTTCAGGATGAGCCTAAAATGCACAAGAACCTTTACATGTGAACTCAGTGTGACCTTCTCTAAACTTTTAGATGCACAGTTCCAACTGTTGAATGTTTCAGAACTTTATGCACAACTTGTTCTCTAACAAGGAGCTTGACGGCAAATTCATAACAGGCGTTTATAATGATAATAAATAATAGGAATGGATTTCCCGGTTCAATTATAATCGGGATTTGAACAGTTGTTTTCGTCATGCTTATCATTTTGAAACAATGAGACCAAGACAATGCCTTACAATTGATCAAAAGCACCTTGCCATTGTGCAGCTTCAAACAGGATGTTCACCAAGGGAAGTTGCCACTGTGCTTCGAGTGACATGATCAGGTTGCAACACAGAGACTGGAGAAGTCACAGAAAGGCATAGAAGTGTCGAGGAAATTTTCATCGATTAAACTGGTTGTGAATTTTGCCACTCAGCTCCTTGTTAGAAAACAGCAAGTTGTGCAAAAAGTCCTGACACATTGAACACTTGGACATGTGCATTCAAATGTTTCCATGAGTTCAAGGTAAGTTCACCTTGAAAGATTCTCGTGCACTTTAGCCCAGTAAGCCAAACTTTTTGCGAGTAGAATGGTTACTGCTTTTAATGAGTCAAATTTCTATCTCTTCTGATGTCTATTCTTCTCTTAACACCCCTTGTTGAGGCTGCTCCTTCTTCAAAACATTTGGATGTAAAAGACATACATACACATGCATTTCATTGGCATTGGACTGAAACTTGCTGTGTCCCAATTTGGTAAAAAAAAAACAAGAAAAATCCCCAATCGATACTTTTGGTCAGACCCCACGTGTATTATTTTACAAATTATAAACCAATCTAAAGTGTTGAAAATGGCTTGCTCTCTTGATGATGCAATGTTAGTGGCTCAACAAATATGCCATTTTTTTAGGTTCCTGAAAAATGATGGTTTTGGCAATGGAGGATTCCGCCTGACGCCAAATTATTGGCAAATTTGTGGTTGAATTCCGAAGTGTACAAATTCACCAGCATTTAAGGGGCTCCAACGTAGATAAGAAAACGGCAATCCCATTACCTGTATATTGTTTTCTTTTGTACAAAAGACAGATTTACCCAGCTTCCCTGTGTCTAAATTCAGTCAGTAAGTTCTGACTTTATTCCATTCGGGGATATTGGCTGTGTTGGCACAGCGTATGATGCCAGTCTTTTCATGCTGGTCCCAGCCTTTGGTCATAGACTAGAAATGTGGCCCTCCCATCAGTATTCTTGCACACTCATGAACCTGAAGCCTCCAATGCAACACCGGTCTAGTTACATTTCTGACTGCTGCAAATTGGCAGTTTGGCTGGCCTTAACAATTTGACGCCTCTTTCCCTGTTGTGTTTTTTCAGATCCGGTGAAGCTGCTGTGAACGTTTCCCGTATTATCTCTCCTGCGCCCTTCCACAATTGGACTCTCACTTTACTCATGAGGCTAATTCCCCAAAACGTACCTCAAAGATTCATTGTCCCCCTATATAAATGCGCTCATGTAAATGTAAATATTGTTGAATAAATTTAACCTGTAATAACATTTGGCTCCTTATTGACAGTAATGATGGCAAGGCTTTCATGTGGCTTTAGTCAGCTGTTGATTTGTTATGACACGCTCATACGATCAGTCACACCAGACACACCTCCCCCTGACACGCTCAAGACACCACGCCCGCTTCACTCTTTTCTCCTTCCTGCATTCTTTCTCGCTGAGGACCTTTGAGCACGCTTTGTTCCCTTGATTCCGCTCAGTATTTCGTTAGACTTCTGGAAGTTCAGATGCCGGTTGTCTGAACATGTGGAGGGCAACACTTATCCTCTGCCATGTTCTGGTGCCTGGTCAGCTTGTCCAGTCGCCCGATGAGTTGAGAACCACCATCACTCCTCAAAACTGTGGACTGTCATGTGTCCGCCAGGTAAGTCCCCTTGCTGTGTTCTGCAGATCCTGTGACACATCAGTCACCATGGACGCTGCTGGGTTAGTTATTGTAGTGCTGATGAGCAACTCTGCTAAATGGTGATGTGCATCAGAACAAAACTAATACTATGATGGGAATTCTGAGAGACTAGCATTCTTGTCAAATACTGTTGTGTGTTTAAATAAAATTTAAAAAATACATGCCAGTGCTGATATATGAGCATGGAGTGATGCAGAAAACCTTTTGTAGGCCTTATTCCAAGCAAAACATGGTTTGTTATTTCGGTTTCAATCCTTGAGTGACAGTGCCGCATTTCAGAAGCATAATAAGAATAATGTTGATTATTCATTTGACAAAATTATCCTTGTTGTCAAATAAATCTGCCGAGATGAGTTGAGAGCCCAAAATCGTTAGGGTGGGAGTTCGACGAGGTGGGCAATCATTCCTATAATTGTTTAAAAACTTGATTATTTTGTAGTAATTAAAATACTTATTTAAATAACTTTTATTACACTAAATAGCCACGTTTTCAGTATTTGTTTAAAAAAAACCTTGAATTGAAAAAATTTACGATCACTAAACAAATAAGTGACCATTAAGTTTTTGCTTTTTTTAAATTTTTCATTTTTTTTTATATAAACTACATTTGCAAATATATTTTGGCTCAAATGAACAAATATTAGTAAACAACTTACGCCCTCCCCCCCTCGACCTCCTCCTGTGCTGTTTTATCTGTTGTGCATAATACCAATTGATGATTCGGACAATTTATTGCATTATTATTCTTTAATAACATATATATACATATATATATATATATTATGTATGTATATATGTATGTATGTATAAAACATACTCCTGTTACTTAGTGTTATAACTGAAATCCTCTTAGCACCATCACTACATAAGTTGTTTGGCACAGGTGACACCTTTTTGTCACCTGTGCCAAACAACTTATGTAGTGATCATCATTGGATGGCAAGGATTTGACAATGGTTCGCTAGGCATGTCATTTGTGGCATTATGAAATAGTCATGGCCAATCAGCGTTCACATGCAATTTCTGAGAGCATTTTAATGATACTGATGAGGATTTGATTGGCTGCTCTCTTACAGTGACTCCTACCCCTATTGTTTTCATAGCTGTAAATGAGGTCAGTTATCTCAACTTAAAACATACTTGTCTTCTTTCATCAGTGTTTATTTATACACACAGATTGTGTCACTGCGGAAACAGTTCAGGTGTTCGGTACTTTCCATGGCTACTCTGTCAATAATATCCCGACGGATGCTGACAATTTATAATTATGTTGATATTGTTTCCATAAATGCACACCTGAGTAAACCTTGGCCCTTTAATATCTTATACAGGTATAACTCAATATGTAAATTTCGACGTGTCCCAATAGAACTCACTATTAATGTGTCATTACTTGGTTACAGTTTTCCTTTTTCAGTCTGCTTGCATTGTGGCCAAATCTGCTTTATGCGGAACGTCACGTGACCAATGCGGAACACTGAATCGACTGACTTCCTGTGTATGCTTTGCTAACCATCATGACTAGGATTGATTATATGATTGTTTGAAGCAAAAAAGTTGTCTTTATGGCTGGTGTCTTCGGACAAAGTTAAATCTATATAATCCACAATTATTTTTAGTTAAAAAAAAAATAAAGTAATTTTCACCCAAGCCACTATAAGAGTAGGTGACAGAATGCTGTTTAAGCCTAACATCTTCTGACACTTCTTGCTATATTTTTCAATGTTTATTTTTTATGTATTTATTTATATTTAGCGACTATCCGATACATTCCTGCGCTGGATCACTTGGTGGCACTCTAAAATGACTTAGTGGAAATGAATTATTTTATCCACGAACGGGCAGGCCCATACTGTATATGGACAGCGCACAGGTTGACTGACCCATATAGAAAGGCGAAAGCAGGTGGGGTTGGAAGGAGGAGGAGGCCGGATAAGCATTTAGGCTTTGTCACATCGAAGATGTGATTATAGCTTTAAATACATTATTACATTTATTTATACAAACATGATATCATGTATATCAACATGAACGAAGCCCAAACACCATACAGTCATATTTGGTGGATCTGTGGTGACATCAAGTGTTTAAAAAAGACATTGCAGACGTTTAAAGTTCCTACAGGTGCTTTGAAATGGTCCTCATCCCCATTAACCCAAGTGAGGCGGAAGTGCTTTTACCCGATTTGCCGCACGCTGAAGTAGTTTTGCGCATATTCCGGATTGCTACATTGACCCATTCGATACAGCAGAAAGAGCTGCAGTGATTCCTGTAGGGCACTTGGCACGCACTTTGCGATTTACATTACCCCCACCTACAGAGCTGGAGTGGAACATCACCAAGCACAAGCCAGACAGACTTTCTAAGATTGTTCCGCCTTGGTGGAGGTCCACGCTCAACTGAGTGCCATTCCAGTCTAGTATTCATGTCTACTGGACCCTTTTGCAAATAAGGTTTTGCTAATCTCACTTATTTATCACTTTGAAGATTGGACTAACACTACAACATAAAACATGTTGTTTATGTACATTATATCTCAAACTGCCAATTAAACACTGGATCTGCATTGGAGCTTGTGCAAGTGTACCTAATGACTCCATTGGGGCAATAAGCTTGCGTGCAAGTGAAATCTTCAAAGACTGTACAGCTGCTGTGACCTCGTAGCTTGACAACCAAACTTGTTCTGAGTTATAAACACAAGTCAGAGTACTGTTTTTGCAAGTAGCTTGTTGAACAGCTGTGATTAATAGAATCATGTGTAGTAGATTAAGGGGTACCTGAAAATTTGTTGTTGACTTGGCGATTCTCTGTTGACCAATCATCAAACGGCCGTGTGTCTAGCTTCACTCTTTAGGTGCCATGCCACTATAGTTGGTATTGATTGCATTTGTATTACCTACAGGGAGGACCGGGATGTGACTACTGCAGAATAAGCAGTGATGATGTGAATGCAGCTCTGGGCCTGACCTCCAAAAATCAGTTTGGAAGTAAGTTGGAGTCTTTTTGTTAACTATTTCCTCAGCCAGCAATACGTTTTAGGCTACAGTAGATGTGTAATTTCTATTATATTTGAAAATTTAAATAACTCCCTTACTATTTTTAATTGTAATGTCTAAAGTATGACGATTGACACACACAAAGCATTACAACAAAAGGAGGTGTTAAATGCGATATAGTTCCATAAAAATCTTTGTAAATAAAATGTGTTACAAATGTCAAAGTCTAAGCATTCATACTGTATTTTCTACATGTACCTTCCTTCCTTAGCTTGTTTACCATGGCCATGTTTTAAGCTGTTGGGTGAAGAGGACCCTGGCATCTGTAACCACTACGTTCAAGCACCCACTGATGTGACTATTGAGTTTGTACCCGATCCAGAGCCCAAGTCTGATACTATGGTTGTCTCCTGGAAGCCAAGTCAATATGGTGTGTTGACCTATTCCAACAGACTCATATCTCGTCCTATACAGTACATTAAAGCCACTTTCTGTTTGCGCATGCTTTTAAATAAGAAACCTGCTCATAAGTCATGTCAGACAGGAGCCCCGCTGTTATCTCTGCTTGACATGGATAAGGTTTAGTTCAAGTAATGCTAATGAAAATACTGTAACTTTACTGTATGTCTGACACACTGCGCTTTTGAACATTATGCGTGCCAATTAAGTTTAATAATGGTTGTAAAAGTGTAAGAGACATACTGTACACTGCTTTACCACTGATACCAGCAGCATTCATGATATGACACCAGATGAATCATGTATTTTGTCTTCAAATCACAGGTCACAGTTTTATTTAGAATCTTTATAATTTTTTTGTGTCTTTACAACAGTATGTGAGCTCACAACATGGGCCATAATGTCTTTTTAATGTTATGGCATTTTCAAAGGGTAGATGAGACTGTCAATCACCGGTTTCCCGTGAATTATTATTTTATTATTATGATAAATAATTTTACCAATTACTTCCCGTACAAATGACATGGCCTATGTGTCTGTTTCAAAAATCGAATGTGGCCCATGTGCACCAAAGTTGCCTGTCCCTGAGGAAGAGCAACTCAAATGTGCGGACATCGAAACATTTCCAAATAGTATATGAGAAAATCCAAAAGCTGTCTAGTGGAATACATTGTGGTCTTTTACGAGCATGCGTTTTTAGTTTGTCCCCCCCCCTTTGTTGCAGGTATCACCTTCTTGCGAGGCTTTCAGGTGATCCTCCAGCCCCTGGGAGGTTTCGGTGTTGCCTGTCAGCTCTTTCTTTTCCAGAAAAACCTCACGCTCTCAGCATCACACGCTCAAAAGGTATTTATCACGGAGGTGTTACATGTCAACAAAAGCATTGAAGTCGTTTTCCAGACTTTTTGGTCTGATAACAGACCAAACAGATAACATCCTTCCACACCTCCAGAATAATTATAGACAGACTGGTTGTACAGTATGTTGTTGTTGTCCAGTTAAAAACATGTTAGTTTAATCTCCAAATGGTGGAGATGCATTTTACTGGAGAGTCAAGATATGAACCTGTTGAAATCAAGATAATTGATGACTGGTACTACTTTATATTACACAGTATATCATTACATTCTAATTAAACAAATGTTTTAATGAAATCACAAAGCAATTAACACTTATACTGCAAATAAACGTTCAGTGACAAAGAACAACTTCGAAGTAATAACATGGCCTTATATATTGTAATGTAAAAGTATAACATGTAAGTCTTTAAGATACACAAAATAAGCTTCATAGCTATGAAATAAAGCATGTATTCAAACAAAATCTGATGAAGAGAAAAAAAATGGCAAAAACATTCAGCTTCTAAAATTATTTTGGGCAAAGAAAGATGAATTATTTTTTGCATAATTTCCCCACTTAAATGTTTAAGATAATCAACCAAATGTAAATATCATTCACAGATAACCCAAGTAAACATAAAATTCAGTTTTTAAATATGAATTTTATTTATTAAGGAAAATAAACTATTAAACGCTACCTAGCCTTGTGTGAAAAAGAATTGTCCCCTTTGTTCAATCATGAATCAACTGTGGCTAATCGTCTTTTTGGGAAAGCTGAGCTCATTTTCACTGACCACATACAAGCCTGATTACGACCAGACCTGTTCAATCAAGGAATCGCTTAAATAGAACCTGGGTAAAAAAATTAAGTCTGCGAAAAGATCTCAAAAAGCCGCAACAAAATGCCACGACCCAATGGAATTCAAGAACAGATGTTCGCAAACATGTTTTTTTTAGTATTATCTCTACATACAGTTTCTCCATATTAAGTTGTCCAGCAACATCTGGCAGTTTTTGGGCAGCATCCTTTGGATGCGGATACTCTGATCTTTGTAACTCTGTGTTATGATCATGACATCAGCCTAGTAATTGACATCTATCAGTCTGGAAAGGGGTACATAGCCATTACTAAAGCTTTAGGACTCCAGCGAACCACCGTGAGAGGCATTATCCCCAAATTAATAAAACATGTGGTGAAACGTCCCAGGAGTGGCCGGCCTACAAAAATTACCCCAAGAGCACTCATCCAGGAGGTCACTAAGAAACCCAGGACAACATCTAAAGAGCTGCAGGCGTCCCCTGCCTCAATTAAGGTCAGTGTTGGCATCCATGGCAGAGTTCCAAGGCGAAAACCGCTGCTGGCCAAAAAGAACATAAACACTCATCTTACTTTTGCAAAAAAAACATCTGAATGATTCCCAAGACCTTTGGGAGACTGTTCTATGGAGTGACAAGACGAAAGTTGAACTTTTTGGGAGGTGTGTGTCTCCTTGCATTTGGCGTAAATGTAACACAGCATTTCAGAAAAAGAACATCAAACGTGGTGGTTACTGTGATGGTTTGGGGCTGCATTGTCAATTCAGGATCTGGATGACTTGCTGTGATCGATGGAACCATGAATTCTGCTCTTTAATGGAAAATCATGAAGGAGAATGTTCAGCCATCAGTTTGTGACCTCAAGCTGGAAGACACTTGGGTTCTGCAGCAGGACAACGATCCAAAACATACCAGCATGTTAACTTCTGAATGGCTTAAAAAAGGGTTTAGGCCTAGTCAAAGTCCAGAATTGAAGTTGATTGAAATGCTGTGGCATGACCTTAAAAAGCCAGTTCATGCTCAAAAACCCTCTAGTGTTGCTGAATTAAAACAATTCCACATGGAAGAGTGGGATAAAATATCTCCACAGAGATGTGAAAGACTCATTGCCAGTTATAGAAAATGCTTGATTTCAGTTGTTGCTGCAAAGGATGGCCCAAACAGTTTTTCACATGGGGCCAGGTAGCTTTGAATAGTTAATTATTTCCTTAATAAATAAAATAACCATTTAAAAACTGCATTGTATGTTTACTTGGGTTATCTTTGTCTGATATTGACAGTTCATATGTTTGATGATCTTGAAGTGTGGGAACTATGCAAAAAAAAAAAAAAAATTTGAGAAGGGGGAAAATATTTTCAGATGGCACTGTACATGATTTAGTAAAAGAAACTCATGGCAGCATTCGCCTCTTGCAGGTGTACAAGTCAGAACCTTTCCCCGGTCTCTTCCTTGGGTCCGATTTTGCCGTTACTGTTATGGCTCTGCCGGTGCCTGAGAAGTGGGAGCACTTTTATCAGTAGCAAGATCTTCTCCACACGCTGTAAGATACGCACACGTACTGCACTTGCACACGAATAATATTGAATACTTATGGTTGTCATTCACTGTAGGCTGCTGTGCAAACGTCTTTGTTTTTTTTGGCAAAGCTGTAACGCTTATATTTCATTCATTAGTTGTCGCCCTCTTGATTAGAATATGACTAAAAAATACACATAAAAATTTGAGAAATAGTGTAATATAGTCAGTTGCAGGAATAGCAAAAGGAGAAATATTACTATTAACATTAATCCTCTCATTAATCAGTCAAATTAGTGAACTTGCGTTCCACATTATCTCAGGTGTTCATTTTTACTTCCACTGTCGAAAAGATTTCTGTTTTTTTAATTAAGTTTTGAAATGAGCTTGTTCTCATTTTCTTTTATCACAAAAACCTGGCATAACAGGCGTTTGTAGGCTTTTACATATAACACACACACACACTGTGAAAATGGCGAAGGAATGTTAGACGCATTTATACATTCATGCAATTGAATCATTATTCTGTCATAAATACAAAATAAAATCAGAGCCTTAGGATTTATAGAGACACTTTCCCCACTCCCAGTCACCAATCTTAACAACAATTCTGCTTTGAACAAAGTCATGAACAATAAAACAAGTGATTGCCTAAGATTTTTGCACAGACCTGTATTTACAGCACACAACATTTTAGTAATTACTGCACATTGTGATTTTGCAGCATGTGCAGAGAAAAACGGATTTCAGCGGTGCAAAGCAGGTGAGGAAACAAAGCAAACAAAGCCAACTTCAATTTCCCACATTTCGAAAAGAAATGACAATGCACAGTAAAGCATGCTAAAGTTAAATACTGTACAGTGAAACCTCTTTTCCAACCTTGTTTTGAAACTAGAACAGCCAATGTTTATAAACAGATTATATTCATCTTTGGGGTTTTCACTGTACAGTACTCTTTATACCATGTACTTCATTGCTTTGAATTCATGGAAAATGTTGCTTGTGGTTATAGACTGGTACCCAAATTACATTGATGTTCAGCAGAGAGGAACTGTGATCAGCATCACCTTCAACCTGGCGCCTCCTAACTTGGACATCACAAGCTACTTTTCGTATTGTTCAGCAAATGGCAAGACCACATACACAGAGATCGCACCTGTAAGTGACTTTCCTCGTAACTGTATACACTCGCTGGTCACTTCATTAGGTACACCTGCACTATCTAAAGAGATCCAATGAGAGAGCTGTATCATTAGCCCTTTGCAAAGATAACTCGTTTTTGATGCACTGTCACACATATTTTGCACTGTTGATAAGAAATGTAACCAAACCGTAACCGTGCTAGCTCATCACCGTTGCAAACTTGTTGCGGAATGTATGCTTCCGCTGCTATCAATTCGGCAAAGGTTTTGAGGTAATCCTCTGCTGCTTTAATATCTGTACCTGCTGCCTTGCCATGTCTACAGAGTCAACTGAGTGAATGCGGGCCCTCCTTTTAAATTTTTTGAACCAGCCCGACTGCCTTTAAACTCGTTCGGTACCTCGCCCATCGAAGTGCCTGGGGTCTGTTGCAGCAAATCAGAGTAAATGGCTCACAGCTTCCCGCAGCTAACGCTTTGTGTCGCGATGTTCTTCTTAACCAGACACATGCCGTTGCTAAGGGCATGATAAGCAAGTGCATTTTCATGGTGAAACAGCCATGAGTTGTTCTGCCCGAACTTTCTCCTCCTCTCACACACTGAACGAAGCCAAATCTGCGGGATCTCTTTGTTGAAGTGCTAATTGATTGTCTGGCCTACAATGAAGGACAAAAGTCATAGTTTGTCAATGAAAAAAATATTTTGTGACACCAGTCCTGGACCTTTTTTGACACACCTCCTATACGTAAATATGTACTGTACTATATATGTATAAACCGTATTTGTGTATACATACTTATGTACAATACATATATATATAACACAGTATATGTATATATGTATGTATGGCTATATACAGTGGACCCCCACATACTCGTGGTTCGGCATCTTATCTTTTTTTTCTCGTTTTTCTTAATTTTTTTGTTT